>NC_057390.1:1963389-2155491 GCF_019320065.1 Cervus canadensis
GTCCAGGGTTTCTGTTAAGGACTCTAAATTCTCGGTCTTTGTTTTACCTTTTCACACACACACACACACACACACACACACACACACCCCAGAGGTATTAATGGCCCTTTTCCCATTGAAAACACACACACACACACACACACACACACACACCCGAGAGGGTTTAATGGCCCTTTTCCCGTTGAATACACACACACCCCCCCCCCCCAGAGGATTTAATGGCCCTTTTCCCATTGAACACACACACACACGCCCCCCAGAGGATTTAATGGCCCTTTTCCCATTGAACACACACACACACACACACACACACACACACACCCCAGAGGGTTTAATGGCCTTTCTCCTGTTGAACACACACACACACACCCTAGAGTTTAACGCCCTTCTCCCACCTTGAACACACACACCCGCCCCCCAGAGGTTTAAGATGTCCTTCTTCCCATTAACACACACACGCCGCGCCACACACCGCCCCAAGGTGTAATGGCCCTTCTCATTGAACACACACACACAGCCCACCCCCCCAGAGTGTTTTAGATGCCCTTTCTCCGTCTGAACACACACTACCGCGCGACACACCCCCCAGAGGTTTTAGATGGTCCTTCTCCCATTGAACACACACACGCGCGCACACACCCCCCAGAGGTGTAATGGCCCTTCTCCCATTGAACACACACACACACCCACCCCCCCAGAGGTTTTAGATGGCCCTTCTCCCGTTGAACACACACACGCGCGCACACACCCCCCAGAGGTGTAACGGCCCTTCTCCCGTTGAACGCACACTTTGTTCAGCTGGGGCGGGCTGCTTTCTGCTCCTGTGGCCTCTCCAGGCCAACAGTGGCACATGGCTCATCACCCAGGCTCCCACGGAGCCAGGTCTGTAAAGCTGTTGCCATAGAAATGACCAGAGGCCTCGGGAGGGGGGAGCAGAATACAGCCTGCAGTGGGGAGATGGCTCTGACCCCGGTTTTTCAGTTGGGGAGAATGAGGCCCCTGTGCCTTGAGCTGAGGCTCCTTCTGACTGTGCGTAGAAGTGAGGCCCAAGACCCCTTGCCTGGAAACAGGCCCCTGGGTGGTTCTGCCCCCAGAAAAGCCTTCCCATGGAAACCCAGCCCAGCATCCCCGTGAGCCTGTCCTGAGTTCTCCCAGGGATGTAGACTCGTGTCTCAGGAATGTGAGTCAGGTGGAGGGAGGAACAGAAACAATTATACTCTCAGAGGAGAGGTCTGGCCATGGACACTCAGGCCCTGGCCTCGCTGGGTGATGCAATTAGATGCTTTGTTGTTGTTTTTAGTCACTCAGTCGTGTCCGATTCTGTGACCCCATGGACTGTAGCCCGCCAGGCTCCTCTGTCCATGGAATTCTCCAGGCAAGACTATCGGAATGGGTAGCCATTTCCTACTCTAGGGGATCTTCCCGACCCAGAGATCGAACCCAAGTCTCTTGCATCTCCGGCATTGGCAGGCAGATTCTTTACCAACTGCACCACTGGGGAAGTCCCTCTCTGACCTGAAGCAAAGGCCGTTTCTCCCTGAAAGTGTCCAGGTACTTCTGGTTGCCCGACATCTACCCAAGAGGAGCCCCATTTGGCCCCAGGCTTCTCATGAGGACTTGGGTTTGGTGGAACCTGGGTTCTTGAGCTGACCCTGGAGGGCTCTCCATAGGCTCCAGAGTCAGGACCTCCTTCCCCCTGCTGCCCTGGGTCAGCTTTCCTGCCCTGGATGCCTGCTACCTGCCTGCTGAGACTTGCGTTCACCTGCCCGAGCCTTGATACCTGCGCTCACCTGGGCCCCCCTGTGTATCTAATTCTTGCTGTGCTTAGCCTGATGCTACCTGTGTTTTCTCTGTTTTTGTTTTTTTGACTGCACCCTGCTGCCTGCAGGGGATCTTAGTTCCCTGACCAGGGACTGAACCTGTGGCCTCGGCAATGAAAGTGCAGAGTCCCAACCATGGGCCGCCAGAGAATTCCGTCCTGCCATCTCCTGATGCCGAACTTCTGCCCATCGCTGGCTGACCGCCTCACTGTCTCACTGACTCTGACCCCATACCCCTGCCCGGCTCCTAGTTTGGCCAGAGCATCCCGTCTGCTCTCCCTCTCGTTGCGCCCGCACCCCCACTCCCCCCCCCCGCCTCCTTTGAAGGGCCAGTCTGCTCTGGGGTACAGCGTCCCCGTCACGAGGTGCACTCCCGACCTGGCCCCCCGGCAGGCCCAGCACGCGGTCACTTATCCCACGGGTCACGGGGCTTCAGCACTCAGTCGGCTGCCCCTCCTTCGATGCCCTGATGCTCTCTGTCTCCTGGGCTTTCACCCCTCCTCCCTCTGGGCCAGGAAGACCCAGCCCTGAAAATGAGTGTCCTTGCCTCTAGTCCCAGGCCTGCCTCGTCTTTGGGAATGATGCTGTCTGGGCCAGGACTCACCCTCCTGGCCATCAGCAGAGATGGGCCGTCAGTCACTTTGTAAGGCTGAAGGGCCAACCTCGGCAATCAAGCAAGACCAAACCTCCCTTCTGCATTTGAGATCCTTAGAGGTTAATGAGGCTGAAGCGGGAGGCCAGGACCCAGAGTCAACCTCTCTGATGTGATGTGTCCTTGAAGTGTCACCTGCTGTGAACACAGACAGGGAGCTTGAATTCCAACCCGAACAAAACCTTGATGTTAGTACCCTCAGGTTACAAGCTGGGGTTTTCAATACCAGGGTCTGAGGCAGGAGGAAGACATAAGAGGACACAGGGGAGGAAGGTCCTGAGGACAGACAGAGCCCAGGAGAAACCCCCTGGAGAGAGCCGAGCTTGTTGCTGGGAATATGATGACTGACATTTCAATTTGAAGTTTGTTTTTTTTTTCCCTTCCTCTCTGCAGTCACCTTCCTTTGCCCCCTAGCTATTAGTCAGAGATCCTTACATAATTGTTTAAGTGGTGAGTCAGGGATGAAGAAAAAGGACCCGCTTCCCAGACGCCAGGTGGGGACCAGCTGCAAGGTGAACAGGGAACCCGAGATAGGCTTCCTTTGCTCCAAGACCTCCGCCAGAGAAGTGACCTTGACAGGAAGTGGAGGGGGGTGGTGCGGGGTGGGCATTGAGCTATTTGAGTTGGACACAAGCGGAGAGGAGGAGTTGGGGACCCTCCTTCTCAGAGGTTCAGGCCTGGGGGTCCAGCTGGCAAGATGGGCCGCGAGGCAGACCCTGCAGCTCCCCTGTGCCTTGAACGTTTTGCCTGGAGCTGTTGTGCTGGCCACACATGTTGTACCACATCTGAATACCAGTACAGCCAAATATAGACAGAGGAGCCTGGCAGGCCACAGTCCAAAGTGTTGCAAAAAGTCGGACACGACGAGTGACTGAGCATCACACATGAGTGAAAGGGGCAAAGGGAGACATGAATGATGTGGCTTGAGCTCTAGGAACACAGGCTTCTTTCTTGATACAATTTAGGGATGATTGTTTATGTTTTCTTTGTGCATGCCTACTAAGTCACTCAGTCGTGTTCAGTTCTTTGCGACCTTATGGACTGAAGCCTGCCAGTCTCCTCTGTCCATGGGATTTTTCAGGCAGGCATGCTGGAGTGGGTTGCCATTTCTTTTTCCAGGGGATCTTCACGACCCAGGGATCAAACCCGCATCTCCTGTGTCTCCTGCATCGGCAGGCAGATTCTTTATCATTTGAGCCACTTGGGAAGCCCATATATTCTTCAGTGCTGCCTCATTTGGCCTTAAAATACTTTCACTGCTCAGGAACTAGGAGAATAGAACATAAATGTATCGAGCAGCTAGACATAACACATTTTTCTGCAGGTTAAAGGAAAACACACTTTATGCACTGTGCTCTGAAAACAAGGCATCTGTAGTCACGTACTCTCGGAGAACCCAGGGTGGTAGTGAAAGCTGGATCTAACCAGTGTGCACACCCCACATCTTCCTGGAGTCACAGGACCCCGGCCTTATTCCAGGCGCAGAGCACCCAGCCCAAAGAGCACCTCCCAGCCTCCCTATGTGGCCTTCTGATTAAGCTCTGGTCAATGAAATGTACATTCAGGGTCTGGGAGTGACTTGGGGTGGGTGTTTGAGAGTGGTGGGGTAGAGGGTGCTTTAAAGGAAGTTGCCTTAGCCAGGAGGGATATCAGCCCCTTCCAGCCATCTGCCAGCCTGAGATGTCAATGTGATGACCAGACCTCCAGCTATCATTTTGTTCCATGAGGCAATCATGAGGTTAGAAATTGCCAGAGTCAACGAAAGGGAGGAGGGGCCTGGGCACTGCTACTTCATGCCACTTCTAGGCTAGCTCTGGATGACCAACCTCCTGTCTCACTTTGCATAAGAATCCATTTTTGTTTTGGCTTACCCATTGTCATTTTGGATTTTCTGATGTAGTCAGTTAAATGTAATCATAACAGAAATGGCTTGCATAGAAGACTTCCTTCGGTAAGAGTCACAGTGCATATTAGCCAATTCAAGACAAATGAGAAGCTTTACAATCTATCATACACAGAATCCTAGAGATGCCCCTTGAAGATTCCTGTCCCTTGGTCAATTTTTTTTAAGGATGTAATTTATTTATTTATTTTTGGTTGTGCTGGGTCTTCTTTGCTTTTTGTGGGTTTCTCTAGTTGCAGCTAGCAGGGCCTACTCTTTGTTGCGGTGCCCAGGCTTCTCATTGCAGTTGGCTCTCTTCTTGCAAAGCACGGGCTCTAGATGCACCGGCTTCAGTAGTTGCAGCACTTGGGCTTAGTAGTTGTGATTCCAGAGCTCTAGTGAGCACAGAGCCAACTCAGATGAAATCTTCCTGGACCAGGCAGGGATCAAACTTGTGTGCCCTGCATTGGCAGGCAGATTCCTTACCACTGAGCCACCAGGGAAGTCCTGTCCCTTGGTTATTCAATTGAATACTATTCTAAGCACTCTATGATGGGACTTTGCTGATGTAATTAAGGTCAGTAATCATCTGGCTTGAAGATAGAAAGCCAGTCCTGGAACATTCAGGTGTGAGTTCCTAATCACAGACTGGGAAGCAGAAGAGCTGAGCAGCCAGAGGAGGTGGAAGAGGCAGAAATATGATAGATGGGGACGTCAGCGTGGCAAGGATCCCACCACCTCAGCTGGCTGAGGGTCCCACCTGTGGGGAGTAGAGAGCAGCCCACACGATCTGCCCAAGACTGGCGGCCGACTGGGAAACGGGGGACAGACTGAGGCCCGCCGCCCTCTCCTCTCCGTTGGAAGCTGACGCTCCCCTGTCGTCTGTGGTGAAAGGCACGGCCCCACTGCCTTTGCACGGACCACTCCTCTGTCAGCAGGGCTCCATCACCCTCTGTGTCCGGACTGGTCCTCCTGTCCGCTCCGAGCGTGGGAGGCGCTGAGCCCCGCCCTGTGCATCCCGAGCCTCTGCTCCACCGGCTCTGGTATTAGGACATCACTGCCACTCTCGTGGCTTAAGGGGGTGTGAAGTGAAAATCTCTCATGCCATATCAATAAACAAAAAAATGTCACAGCTCTCAGCAATTTCTGGCCTCCAAATGTGAATGAGGGCTCCCAAAACTGGGATCCAGCGGATACTGCCGCTCCACCCCCCCGCCACACCCCCAGCCCCCATGCCCTCCTGCATGGTGATTGCTGAGGGACTGGGGGAATACAAGAAGCAAGGTAAACAAGGAAACAGAATTGGCCCCAGATAGCTGAGGTGCATGTGAAAGGAATGAATTCACTGAGCTCAGAGGCTTGTATCTTCCCATACACAGAATGCTAAATTCCTTAACTTGATACTTGATCTTTGATGTTCAGACTACCTGCTACCTTTATTGCAAACTTGTCTATAGACTATCTTCCCCTCCTGCTTCCTGGGAGCAGTTTTCTCAGAGTTACTCTCCCGGACTTGGAGTCCTAAACATTCCCACCAAATAAAATAACTCCCTGCTTTCAGGTTGTGACTATATTTTTTGGCCGACAGTTCCCGCCCCACTGTCCAGTGTGTTTTAAAGACACAGCTGAGATGTCCTTTGTGTTTCGATGGCACTGCCCGCCATTCTCTGAACATGTAGGCACAGCTCCGCGGGCCACTTCCCTGGCTTGTTCTGCTAGCTTCTGCATCTGGAGTCACTGCTCCATAGTCCTTTGGAAGGAACTGCTCCTGTGTTCTCTGCATCCCCACGGTGCTGGTCTACTCACCTCTGCATTTGGGAAAGACCCCTTCACCCTCCTATGTGTTCAGAGGAGGCACTGGCCCACCGTCTTCTGCTTTTAGAAAACACAGGCTTCCGTTGTCCCCGCCCCTCTGTCGTCTTGATTTAAAAGTCCTTCTGCATTGAAGGACCAGCTGGAGCAGGTAGGGACCCCCCCTGCTTTGATCACTGACTCGTCTTCTTTCTTGCCTGCAGAGCAGTGCGCCCCGAAGAGCTCACTGTGGCCTCATTGGCCCCCAGAAGCCCCCTAAGGAGCCCCAGAGGCTGCTGGGCCTTGACAGGGAAGTCTCCCCATCTCCAAACATTCTGGGGACAGGTGTTACTCCCCCAATCCCAGCCGGCCCACAAGTAACTGCAGGCTTCCCAAAAGGTGGTTCTGTGGGGCCAGTCTCCTTCTTGTCCCCCAGTTTCTTCCTGCCCTCCCCCACCACACCCTGAGAATGGCTGCTCACGTGTAGTCTCCACACCTACACTGATGTGGTCCTGGAAGCCTGGCTCAGCGGTTACAATGGGTGCAGAAGGTGGGGATGGCCTCGGGCAGGGGTAGAGTCCTGACACCCCCTCCCCGTGTCCCCGCAGGAAATCTCCTGAGTGCGTGAGGATAAGGGCTGCACTCCTGTGAGGGGGGCTGGGACCACCCATGGCAGTGGCTCTCAGGTCACTCTCAGCCCATCAGAACCCCCGGGGAGTGCAGGAACCCACACTGACCTGAGCGCCACCCCTGGAGATTTGCAACCCAGGCCTCTGCAGGTGATTCAGCTTGGGGCATCGGCAGCCTGTTGAGACCCCCTAGCCCACCCCCAGCCTTGTCTCTGCTCTTCTTGCTGGCTGAGCCCAAGGCTCCTGTGCAGATGACAGCTCCCTTTGCAGCCCTGAAAAGCCCAGTTCGCGCTGAAGTTTCAGGACTTGCACCTTACGAGGAAGAGAAGGTCTCTCATGGGAATGATTGCTTTTGCCATTATCCCCATTCCTCAAAAGTTGGCATTACAGGGCTTCCATGGTGGCTCAGTGGTAAAAAAAAAAATCTGCCTGCCAATTCAGGAGACACGGGTTTGATCCCTCGTCTGGAAGGATCCCACAGGCCACGGAGCAGCTAAGCCCATGCACCACAACTACCGAGCCTGTGCTCTAGAGTCTGGGGGCCACAACTACTGAAGCCCGGCGCCCCAAGAGTCCCCAAGAGTCTGCAACAAGAGATGCCACAACAATGAGAAGCCCCTGCACTGCAACGAAGAATAGTCCATGCTCGCCACAATGAGAGAAAAGCCTTCATAGCAGCAAAGACCCAGCACAGCCAAAAATAAATACAATTATTTTTAAAAAAAGAGAAGCTGACGTCACTTCGGTGAGGACACATGACTCAGAAGCCCCGCAGTTTTTCATGGCTTCCTGGGGTTTTAGGAGCACAGTGTGTGCTAAGTCGCTTCAGTCGTGTCCAACTTTTTGGGACCCCATAACTCTAGCCCGCCAGGCTCCTCTGTCCATGGGATTCTCCAGACAAGGATACTGGAGTGGGTTGCTATGCCCCCCTCCAGGGGATCTTCCCGACCCAGGAATCAAACCTGTGTCTCTTATGCCTTCTTCATTGGCAGGAGCATTATTTACCACTAGCACCACCTGGGAACTGCTGTGTAATTCACACTCCCAGGTGAATATGTCCACACTTTGTTTTGTGGTACTTGTGTTAATCAGCATCAATGCATACCTTGGCGAGCCCTCACTTTGGATTTGAACTTCTCTAATGAAATGGCCCTCAATACTTTGGCCACCTGATGCAAAGAGACAACTCATTGGAAAAAGCCCTGATGCTGGGAAAGATTGAGGGCAGGAGGAGAAGGGGGTGACAGAGGACGAGATGGTTGGATGGTATCATTGATTCAATGGACATGAACTTGGGCAAAACTCTGGGAGATAGTGAGGGACAGGGAAGCCTGGCGTGCTGCAGTCCATGCGTCGCAGAGTCGGACACGACTTGGCAACTGAACAACAATGAAATGAGAGCGAGGGCAGTTCTAACTGTAAATCACCCAGAGAAGAAAGACCTTCCTTTCTTCTAAGATGAGCAAAGAGCTCAGAAGAGCAACTTGCCACTTCCTGCAGACAGCATCCTGCCTCCTGAGGGTGGTTGCTGCAGACTCACCTCCGCGGGGCTGGCTGTGGGAGTGCAGGAGTGCCTGTGACCTCTCAGGTGTCAGGGGTTTCCTGTCAGGGGTCTGGGGGGCCCCAACTTGTTCAGCCCCATCATCAGCCTAGGGATGTAGGAGCTGCATGGAAACGGGGAAATGCTGCTGGGAGGGAGCCCTGAGAGGGCATCTTAGCTGTCTAGCCTCATCATTGACTCATGCTCCCTTGTGGTCAGCTGGTCCATCACGGTCTTTTTTGTTCCCGCAAACAGTTATGAATCTAGGAATCTGTGAAATGGCTATTTCAGTTCTCCCGCACCATCTCATGCTCAACAGTTGAATGCCCCCCCTGCCCCCGCCACCCCAGTCCAGTGGATGGAGATTCTTTTGAATCTTCCGTCTGTCATCAGGACCACACAGCTTTCCTCCCCAGTTTCATGTAGTCAGCATCAAGCAGGAGACAGATTCTGATTCTAAGCAGGCAACATGTCACGTGAAACTTCCCTGTAGACTTTATTGGGGGTTTTTTAAAAAATCTTTCTTAAAAACATTAATTTGGCTGCACTGGGTGTTAGGTGCATGCTGAATCTTTAGTTGTGAGCTCTTAGCTGTAGCACGTGGGCTCTACTTCTCTGACCAGGGATCAAAACTGGGCCCCCTGCATTGGGAGTGTGGCGCCTTAACCACTGGACCACCAGGAAAGACTCCCTGTAAACTTTAGGTATTGTTTGTTCCCCACTCTCCATGACGTCACTCATCTCCTGGTCATGGTTGGGTGGGCTTATCTTTTGGGCCTAACCCCCTCTTCCAGCCCTCCACTCCTAAGCCTGTGTCCTTGCAGAGCTGTATTGTGGGGACAGAGGGTGGAGCCACTGCTTCCTGGATACAATATAAGATCTAGTTCTTTAAGATTTTTGGCCTTGAACTGCTGGGCACCTGGATGGAACGTGGCCAAGGGGAGACTCAGGGTGCAGACAGAGGTCCTGGGGGTCTGCTCCGTGCTGCTGTCATGAGCACCCAACAGGAAGAAATGGCACCTCTGGGGGTCTTTCTTCGGGCTGGACCACGTGGCCTGGGGGAGGCTGTTTCAGGTTGGCACCGTCACTGCCTCACTGCTTGAGTTCAGGATGTGGCTTGTGGTTCTTTGGTCTCTGGCACCAGCAGATCTGGGAGAACAGGTAGCCTTGGGCTGGCAGGACAGCCTTCTCTGTCCTGTGGGTCTGATCCCTGGCCAGTGTGCAGTGGGGGAGGTCCCTGACCAGAGACAGAGCAGGAGCACTCAGTGGCTTCCTGTTTCGGCCCCCAGCCCTCCTGAGGCCCAGCTCCACTTCCCGTGCGTGGGCTCCTCAAATGCCCTGTGTCCCTATAATAAATGCTCACTTTTAAAATCTCTAAGTGCATCTCTGATTCTTGCCATCAAAAGAGGGTTGACTGAGGCAGTGTTGTGCTCTGACCTTGCTGATCTGCCCCTGGGATGATTTACAACCCATTCGACTCGGCGGTAAAGAACCCGCCTGCCGTGCAGGAGACGCAGGTTCCATCCCTGGGTCGGGACAATCCCCTGGAGGAGGAAATGGCCACCCACTCCAGTGTTTGCACCTGGGAAACCCCACGGACGGAGGAGCCTGGCGGGCAACCACGGGGTTGCAGAGAGGGGGACATGACCGAGCACAGACAGCAGCAACCCAGGGCAGCAGACAGACCCCAGAGGCGGGAAGGAGGGGGAACCCGCTCTGTCTGCTGCTTCCTCGCTGGGCATTTCTCTCCCTCTCCATCTCCAGGGCAGGCGGCATGAGGCAGCCAGAGGGCCCCCTGGTGTCCTTGGGCCCAGCTGCTTTGTGAATCATGGCAAAGGTCCCCTTTACAGCCCGCTCAGGTCTCCACCTCCACATTCCCCTCCCCAACCTCAAGGCCTGTGAGATTTGGGAACGATCAACTTCTGACGATGTGTGAGGTCAAGTGTAGGGAAGTGGCTCTGGAAATATTCCCAAGGTAATGAGGGTCAGTCGATCCCAGATCAACGAAGGAATCTCCATGGATGGGAGAGGGTCCCAGGGATAGCAGGAGGACGGGGCATGCAGGTGTGCCCAGAAAGGTGTGACTACAAGGGGTGGCAGGACAGAACCTCCTTTGGACCCGCTTCCTGATTCTAGAAGCCCTGCAGCCCCCACCTGCCAGCTCCACAGCCTTAGAGGCTGCTGCAGGGGTAACCCTGGGGCCCAGAGGCCCAGGCCCCACACAGCCTGCTTGGTCTGCTCCTCCTAGGAATTCAATTATAGCAGCAATTTCCTCTCCTCCTCTGCCCAGCACCCAGGGCTGACCCCCTGAGCCTGACCTGCTCTCCTTGGTGGGCCTGGGGGAGGGGAGGAGACTCGGGCCACCAGCCGGTCTGACGATAGGTTGTTTAGATTGCTTCATCAGGACCTGGCTCAGGAGGGAGACTCGTGGCTTGGCCACTGCCTTGGCCCAGTCCCTCCTGCTTCCGAGCCTCACTTGGTTCACCTGTCAAACAGGCAAATTCAGTATCTTAATCAACCCTCCTCGCCGTACCCTAAAAAGGAGGCTTGGTATGTTTTGCTTTTTCTTGGGGAAACTCTTTTTTTTTTTTTTTAATTTTTATTGATTTATTTGGCTGCAATGGGTCTTAGGTGAGCCCTGCGGGATCTAGTTCCCCAATCAGGGATCAAACCCTGGGCCCCCTGCACTGGGAACACGGAGTCTTAGCCATTAGACCAAGAAGGAAGTCCCAACTGGGAAGACTCTTATCTTCAAAGTGCAGTGTTTTTGTTAGAGACACAGGAAACTTAGTTTAATAATTGTTAGGAGAGGGGTGGGTGGGGAGCCAGGACATGGGGGTCTGGGCTGCTAATTTCCCAAAGCCCCAAGGGTTTCTGCTCCTCCCCAGGTGGTTAGGACCTCAGCTTCCCTGCTGCTGGTGCACCCAAGTCAAAGCACGCAGAAAAGCCTAAATGGCAGTTGCCAAAATTGCACAGGTGGGTTATACCAAGCCGGGAAGGGGTTATTTCCATCCTACTGGCGGCAGGACTCAAGTTAGAAAGTGACGGCCAGGGAAGTCACTCCTTCTAGCAGCTCACATTGGAGGAGGAGAGTGAGGGTGAGCAGGCAGGCTCTGGGGGGACCAGCCCTTCCTGATGGCAGCCTTGGTGTCCCCAGCTCAGGTGTGAAGCTCAGGTGAGTCAGATGGGAAGGGTGAGCACAGCCTGCATTTAGTTTCTCGACACAGTTACAGGGCGGAGCAGTCAGAGGTCTCCCTCCGCAGCTGCAATTAGGCTCCAGGGGTCAGTGCTGGCCCTGGACACCCCTCCTTCCAGACCCAAGGAGCTAGGGCACCCCAGTCCATTCCCCGAGTAGCCCTGATCCTCATCTCTGAGTCACCCTTTGATGAGGTTCCATTTCCTGTCTGCACCCTGTTATTAACTAGACTATTCTTTCCACAACTGCACCTCTTAGCCCCCAGCTCTGCAGGGATAGCAGTGGGTCTAGTTGGTGCTCTGCTGCAGGCCCAGCCGTGGCTTAAGCTTAAGGCACTTCAGGGGACTTGCCTGGAGGCCCAGTGGCTAAGACTGTGAGCCCAATCAGGGAACTAGATCCCACATGCTGCAGCAAAGATGGAAGATCCCGAATGCTGCAACTAAGACCTGGCATGGCCAAGTATATAAATATTTTTTAAAAGAAAAAAAAAAAGAAAAAAAATAAAATTTGAGTCACTTCTCCACCACAGACCCCCGTGAGCAGCCCAAACCCCTATTCCCCTCACACACACCACAAACCAAGCCTGAGCTGGGGAGTCCCACGGACAGGTGCATCCTCTCTTTCCAGGGCTCCATGGTGGCTGCCATGGCCACTCACAAACTTCTCATACTTCTTTGAACATGAGTAACGCACGTTTGTTGCACACACATTAGTAAGTGCAGGTGAGCAGAAGAGAATTAGAAATTGCCCGAGGTTCCACCTGGAGATGATCATGGTTTTATGCCTTCACTCCAGGTACCCAGCTATTTGTCATCAGCTAGTCACACTTGTTAAGACACTGAGTATCTTTCAAAAGAGCCATTTCCGCATCATTTTCTTTATTGACAGCCCACTGTGTGAGATGCTCATTTTGCCAGTTTCTCCACCACCCAGTGATGGTGCCATCAGGGCTGTTTCCGGGATTGTGAATAATGCTGCCAGGAACATCCATCCATTTAGCAAATATTTCCTCCAACCTGCTCAGCTGTGGGCACCCTCTGCGTACTGGGCTCACAGCCACTGACAAAGCAGAAGCTTGTGCAGACACATCTCTGGGCATATTCTTGACAGTTCTTTCAGGTGATGACTGGATGGGGCATTGCTGGGCTAAAGGGCACACCTTTGCCAGGATTCACCCTCCCAAGGGATTGTACCCATCTGAGTGACTCGTCAGAGAGCCTCCCTGGACAAAGCCTGGTGGCCTCTCTGCTCTGGACTGACCTGGCCTGGGCGCAGGCATGGCTGGAGCCAACAGAACAGGCCCGAGGGGGAGCTGAGAGAGGAACCTGGCTCCTGGGCCCGGGTGGCTGGGCTTGCCGCCCCTTGCAGGCCTTCACCTGATGGCTGTTTTCCCAGGCTCCAAATTTGGCTTCTGAGTCTGGGCACTGAATATAACCGTTGAAATTGGGCCATCCTCCATAATCCAGAGGTACTGACGTGCGCGCCCCCACTCAGCTCGGAGGCTAAGTCCTCCCAAGAGCGTGTGGCGAGGGCAGAGGGCACCCAGGCTCCCACCCGGGGCGGCTAGGGGCGGGTCCGGAGCAGGCCCTGCCCCCACCCCACCCCACCCCCAGCCCAGGCCTCCACCCCTGGCCCTGCCGCGCTCGGGCGGGTGCCCAGGTAGCCCAAACCTGTCGGGCAGGTTTGGAGAGCGGAGAGCGGCGGGACGGAGAAGGGCGAAGGATGCGCGGCCTGCCCCGCGCGCCGCTGGCACTCTCGGCTCCCTGAACCCCGTCCGCCCACCCGCAGCCTACCGGCCGACCCCATGGTGCGCGCGCCCGACCTCCTGGCGGCCCTCCTGGGCCTGGGCCTGGGGGTGGTCCTGACCCTCCCGGGGGCGGGCGCGGCGGGCTGCAGGGCGCTCGGCCCCGCGGAGCGCCTGGCTTTCGCCCCGGCGGCCAGGGCCCGCTGGCTGGCCCCTCGCGCCCGCGCCCCGGGCCCCCTGGACTCCCTGTACGGCACCGTGCGCAGCTTCCTCTCCGTGGTGCAGCTCAACCCCTTCCCCGCGGGTGAGTGCGCCCCTGCCCCGACGAGCCTGGACGCGTTGGGGTCCCCAGCCTCACCTTAACCGCCTGCCCACCGCGGGGCGCGCCCACCCCCGGCAGCCACTTGGAGGGCAGGGTCCCCAGCTCTCCCCACCCCCACCTTCCTCCCCAGAAGCTCCCAGAGCATCACCTTCCTGAGTGACCTGGGGCGAGCCCCTGTTCCTCTCTGAGCCTCCCTTTCTCAGCCCTGAAGTAGAGGAAGATACATTCAAAGTTCTCAAAGAGCCGACTGAGGTCTTCTCTGAGACTGGTGTCGTGGGGTGGGGAGCTTGCAAGGACCAGGAGGGCCGGCCAGACCCCCGCCTCAACCCACAGCCTGTCCCTGACTCTTAGCGGGGAGGGCTGCTAGACCAGGCCCCTTCTCTGCTCTTAACCAGCTTTCCTCCTGCTCTCCTACCTGGGGGCCCAGAGGGAGGGGTGGGCCAGGCCTGCCCTCAGACATACCCTCCTGCAGCCGTGCGGAGGCCAGGGTAGGTGGGCACTGGCCTGTGGTGACACCGCCTTACCCGAGGGTGCCGGGTGATGGGAGGACCCCCTCCGGAGAGGGTTAGCCTGGCAGTGGGGGTGGACACAGGCAGGCCGCTGCCCCGACTCAGCCTACTCTTTCCCCAGAGCTCATAAAGACCCTGCTGAATGAGCCGGCCTCTGTGAAGGTGGATGAGGTGAGCGTGGAGGCGGCTTGCGGGAGGGCGTTCAGGTGTGACCGTCTGGGGCAGGAGGAGACAGCCCTTCTCAGCTGAGCCCACCTGGCTGGTGACCCCCGGGGTGGGCTTCAGGCACCACTTCCTCGCTTCTGCGAGCGGTCCGCGGACCTGATTGCAAACCACAGCTCTGCCCTTAAGTGGCTGTGGGGTTGGCCTGCCTGCGCGCTGAGTTGCTTCAGTTATGTCCAACTCTGAGACCCTGTGGGCTGTAGTCTACCAGGCTCTTCCGTCCACGGCATTCTCCAGTGGGTTGCCACGCCCTCCTCCAGGGGATCTTCCCGACCCAGGGATTGAACCAGCGTCTCTTATGACTCCCGCATTGGGAGGTGAGTTCTTTACCACTAGCGCCACCTGGGACCGGGAGCCCCAACTCCCCGGACTTCCCATATTTGTAAGGTAGTAAATAACAATATGGGGCTTCCCCAGGTGGCTCAGTGGTAAAGAACCTGCCTGCCGATGCAGGAGACGCAGGTTTGATTCTTGGCTCGGGAAGATCCCCTGGAGAAGGAAATGGCAAACCACACCAGTATTCTTCCCTGGTAAATCCCATGGACAGAGAAGCCTGGCGGGCTACCGTCCATGGGGTCACAGAGAGTCAGACATGACTTAGCGACTGAACAACAACAAATAACAATAAGGACACGGTGCCCCTCACAAGGAGATAGGAGATGTGGGCAAGGTGCCCCTGCCGCCCCCCGCCCCCCCCGCCCCCCCCTCCCGCCACCTTCTGATGTCAGGCGGCAGAGGGCTGGGAGGGAGGGTCGGCACAGCCCCTCATGCCTTCCGCCGGCCCAGGTGTTGCGGTACCAGGCGGGCTACGTGGTGTGCGCCGTGATCGCCGGCCTCTACCTGCTGGCGATGCCCACCGCCGGGCTCTGCTTCTGCTGTTTGCGCTGCCGCCGGCGCTGCGGGGGTCGAGTGAAGATGGAGCACAAGACAATGGCCTGCGAGCGTGGTGTCCTCATGACCTTCCTGCTGCTGACCACCCTCGTGCTGCTGTGAGGGGCGCCCAGGTCAGGCGGGAGGCGTGGGCCAAGGCCCGAGGCGCCGTGGGCATCCAGCCAGCAGCCCCCCTCCCTCTCCCCCACCCCCGCAGGATCGGTGTGGTCACTGCCTTTGTCACCAACCAGCACATGCACAAGCAGATGGGCCCCAGTGCCGCGGCTGTGCCGGAGGCTCTGCTCAGCCTCCGGGGCCTGGTTTCCGAGGTCCCCCAGGTGAGCACCGAGTAGCCCCTCACCCCCACACGCCCCCCGGCGTGGACGGGACCGAGCAGGGTGGGGCCTGCAAATTCCTGCTTAGCCCGCACATTAGAAAGGGTGCCTCTTCCAGCGTGCACCTGACTGCCCCCTGCTGGGGAGTCGCGTTCATAACCACACTCTTGCTATTCTCAGGATGGACGCCCAGGTGCGGGGATGGTGGGCAGGACGGGCCGGGGAAGGCATGGGAGCCGGGTTGTTCCGTGATGGGGAAGAGCAGCCTCCGGCCCTGTGTTTGCCTAGGAGCTGCAGGCTGTGGCAGAGCAGTTTTCCCTTCCTCAGGAGCAAGTCTTGGAGGAACTGAATGGTGAGGGTTTGGGCTGGGTTCTGCCGTGGGGGCTTCTCATCCACTCATTCACGCCCTTGAGGAGGTGGGGATCAGGCCCAGCCGGGCGGCGTGGCACTCACTCCACTGCGGAGCACCCCGAGAGGCCAAGGGGAGGCGGGGGGAGGGTGGGGGGGCCCGGGGCCGCCCTGCAGACTGCCCTGTGCTCTCCAGGTGTCGGCAGCAGCATCGGGAAGGCGATGCACTCCCAGCTCAAGAGCACCGTGTATGAGGCGCTGGCCTCAGTGCTCAGCCTGGGCCAGGGTGAGTGTCTCTGGGGGCCCGGCCCCACATTTCTCCTGCCACCTCAGTGGGGCCCACCCCTGCCTTTCTGGACTCTCTGTCCACACCTGGCTGTGCCCTGGGGCCGCTTCCGTTACAACTACAGAGACCGAGGACCACCAGGCCCCTTGGGTTGCTCTGACTTCCCCCAAGGCCTCTGAGGATGCTGGTAGCAGCAGAGGCCCCTCAGTCTGGATGTGGGTCTCTCAGCCCTGCAGGTCTCCGTGGACCACCTCCGAGGCCTGAACACCACCTCTGCGGAGCTGCAGGAGGGGCAGGACGCCCTGGCACCGGCTCTCCACGGGCACCGGCAGCGCCTCCTGGCACTCCTGCAGGAGCCCTACTGCCAGGGCTGCGCAGGGGCCCTGAACAAAAGCCACACCCTGGAGCTGGGAGCAGACTTCAGCCAGGTGCTGGCCCAGGACTGAGTCCTCTGGGGCGAAG
Source organism: Cervus canadensis (assembly GCF_019320065.1). Classification (NCBI taxonomy): domain Eukaryota; kingdom Metazoa; phylum Chordata; class Mammalia; order Artiodactyla; family Cervidae; genus Cervus; species Cervus canadensis. The sequence goes on from NC_057390.1 coordinate 1,979,998, forward strand.
GGGGCTGCTCTGCCCGCGGCTGCAGACATCCCTGGGCAACCTGTGTTCCGGGTGTCCTCTGAAGCGAACACCCGATCCCTTTCCCCAGCTGCCCCTCCTCTCTCCACACACCTGGGGTTAGTGGCCGTCACCCTGTACCAGGCTTGTGCCATAAGCCTCACATGACTTAACTTCTTCTTTGTTTGCTTATTTTTTTATTCTTGGCTGTGCTGGGTCTTCGTTTCTGCTCTGGCTCTTCTCTAGTTGTGGCGAGAGGGCTGCTCTCCGGCTGTGGTGCACAGGCTTCTCGCTGCAGTGGCTTCTCCTGTTGTGGAGCATGCATGGGCTTAGTGGCCCACAGCATGTGGGATCTTCCCAGATCAGGGGTCAAACCCATGTCCCCTGCATTGGCGGTGGATTCCTAACCACTGGACCATCAGGGAAGTCCTGACTTAGCTTCTTGAGTTCTCACTATCACCCAGGGCTGTCGGGGCTGTGGTGGTCCCCATCGTGTACGTGAGGACACAGTATTGAGAGGCCTCTGCCCCCATCCTTCCCCAGGGACCCCTCCCAGGCTTCTTCATGGACTCTGTCATAACAACCCCCTCTCAAAAACCGTTTCAGGTGCCCTCCGTGGGCCATGTCCTACATCGGCTGAAAGACGTCCCAGAGGCCAACTTCTACAGCATGGTCTGGGAGGTGAGTGCCTGCCCTGGTCTACCTGCCTTCTCTCCCGCCTGCCTGGGAACTGAAAAGTGAGGGACCTCAGTTCTTCTCTTTTGGGGTGGGAGCCCAGTTGAACCTCAGGCTTGGGTCCAATTAGGGCCTCACCTCCCACATGGCACTCTGGATTGGAGGCTCATGATGCTGGTCCTTGCATGCACAGTCTGGTGGGGGAGGTAGGCCTGGAGTTCAGAAGGAAGGGCTAGGATCCTCATGAGGTGTGGGCTGGGGATGGCTAGGGAGCGAGCTCACACCCTGAGCCCCAGAAAACAGGCAGGTTCTCCTGGGTGGAGACTGGCTGTGGGGGGAGGGTGCAGGGTGAGTCAGCACCGGTGACCCAGGGCCTGGAAAATGCCAGGGGAACTGGTGAGTCAGTTGTGCTGGGTGACTAGAGCAAACTATTCCAGGAGGAAGGAAGTGGAACTGGAGGCTGGAAGAATAGCCCGGAGCTGGACTTGAGGGAAACAGAGGGTCCTGTGCAGAATGGCTGGGAGAGATGAGACACTGGAGTCTACTGCAACAGACCGGGCATGCGGGTGGAGAGAGAAAGGAGCCATGTTTGGGGGAGTTGAGTCAGCCTGGGCCAAGGGAGGGGAGAAGGACCAAGAGAGCAAAAGGAAGCCCAGTCCCCTGAAAGCACCATGGAGGGATGCTCTCCCTCCGGACCTGGTGAAACAAGGGTCCCCCAAGCTGGGCCCCCCGGGTGGAAAGCAGGAGGCACAGCCTCGTTTGGTTCCGGCAGGAGAACACCACCTTCAACGCCCTCCCAATCCTGGCTGCCTTGCAGACGGCCGACATGGTCAGAGGTGAGGGCCTGCCCAGGGGCCAGGCAGGCTGTCCAGAATGCCCGCCACCCCACCCCTACCAAAGAAGCTTGTTGAGAAAGGAGCAGGACAGTGGGGTGGGGGAGGCTGGAGGCTGCCCTCTGGGTTGGGCAGGCCCGCTGGATCATCCATATGCATCCCGGATGTTCCTCCTGTCTGTCTGTCTCCTTCCTGGGCCCCGGGGGGATCTTCCCCATCCCTTAAGCCCCTGCTGCTTTGGGCAGAGCTGAAGAAGGTGGTAGCTGAGCAGCCCAGAGGGCTAAACACAATGGGAGAAGCGTTCCCAGTCTGGGAGGCAGCTTCTCGCTGGAGCCAGGCCCTGGAAGAGGTCGAAGAGAGCAGCCGCCCCTTCCTGGAGGAAGTGCAGAGATATGAGAGATACAGGTGTCTGGAAACCTGCGAGGCGGAGGGGGTGGATGGTTCAGCCTCTCAGCCACCCTGGGCCCAGCTTCCAGCCCTAGTCAGCCCTCCTTGTACTAAGTCCCTGCCTCCATTTAAGCCAAGACCCCTTACTCATTGGGCCCCCATGCCCCCGACCTCGCTGTGCGCCCTGGGGGTCTGAGCCTGAGGACCCTATAGGCAGTCACTTACAAAGCTCCAGCCTCGGGGTTAGGCGCCTCCCCCAGCCAGCAGGCCCTCTGTCAGCCCCGGCCTGTTTCCCTGACGCCCACCTCCTCCTCGGCAGGTGGATTGCTGGTTGCGTGCTATGCTCGGTGATCCTGCTCGTGGTGGTCTGTAACCTGCTGGGCCTCAATCTGGGCATCTGGGGGCTATCTGCCAGAGAGGACCCCAGCCACTCGGAAGCCAAGGGTGAAGCCGGAGCCCGCTTCCTCATGGTGTAAGAAGGGCTGGGGGAGAGCGGAAGTGTCTCTGCCCACCGGGCTGGCACATTCTTCTCATGCTCCTAGTGTGACTACAGGAGCCGGTCCTGGGGATCAAGAGACTGAGCTCTGGTCTGGCTCTGGACAAACTTGCTGCATGGCCCTGGGTGAATTATAACCCAACTGGGCCTCAGTGTCCTTTGTATAAAAGGGTTGGCCTACAGCAGGCATGGCAAAGAAGAAGCACTTCCCCTTCCCCACTGGTGGCAACTACAGTAAATGATGGGTGCCTTTCTCTCTGAGCCCAGGTGAATAATGGTGATGCAGCAGTAAAGAGTCTGCCTGCCAATGCAGGAGATGAGGGTCCTATCCCTGGGTTGGGAGGATCCCCTGGAGAAGGAAATGGCAACTTTACTAACTATAATAATCAATGGGCACTTTTCTCTCTGAGCCTCAGAATCCTTCTTTACCCAGTGTCCAGCCATTAGCAGGTGGCACCAGAGGTAGAATCTGTTTGCCATCCCTGAACTAGATCATCTCTAAGGCCAGGGCTGCCACATTCAGTTTTGCAGGCTGGGCACTGCATAAAGGGGCCTGGCCCAAGGGGTGAGTGAAACCCAGCCCGCGTTTCACTCCCCAAGCTTTAGACCCTGGCGTGGAGCCATCCCTACCTTGTAAAGAAGCTCTGGATGGTGTAGGGGCCCTACTTAGATGCTGTAGGTGGCTGCCTCTGCTGGTGAGCTGTGGGTGAGTCCTGGCTGGCCATGCCAGGTAGCCATGTTGAGGCTGAGCCAGGAACCGGCCACCTGCAAGTGCCCTCGGCCCAGAGACCAGCAGCCCTGGCTCTTTTTCTAAAAAATTAACTAATTTATTTTAATTGGAGGATAATTACAGTACTGTGATGTTTTTTGCCATACATCAACATGAATCAGCCGTAGGTATACATGTGTCCCCCTCATCCTGAAGCCCTGGCTCTTTGAGCAAAACAGCTGCCCTCTCCTCTAGGCTGCCAGCCAGGGCATGGAGTGGGGATGGGGTGGGATGAGGTGGGGCAGTCACCAGTTCTGAGTCCTTCCTGCTGCCCTGGAGGCCGCGTCCTGTGAGGTCCTCTCCCCAGAGGGCTCTGCCCTGGGGCCGGCTCACTGACCAAGGCGGCCCCGGGAGGCAGAATGGGGATGGAGAGCACGGTCCAGGGCATCCTCCCCGCTCCGCCCGTCTCAACCGTGTCCCCCACCTTCCTCAGGGGCGTGGGCTTCAGCTTCCTCTTGGCTGTGCCCCTCATCCTCCTCGTCTTCTCCACCTTCTTGGTGGGCGGCAACGTGCAGACGCTGGTGTGCCACAGCTGGGAGAGCGGAGAGCTGTACGAGGTGGGCTTACCTAGCCCTCGGGCCCAGAGGGACATGGAGAGAGACGTGGGTAGAGCTGGAGGTTCAGAAGGAAGTTTGGAGCCAGAGGGGGCCAGAGGGTGAAAGGGACAGGAAGAATGATGGAGACGGCTAAGAAGAGAGGCGGAAATTCACCAGTAAATAAGGAGTAAGAGCCGGGGAGTCCCGGGGCTGCTGCCCAGGCCCCAGGCAGGGGCCGCGAGGGATGGCACCCAGGCATGAGCCCCTCTGTTTCCTAACACTAAGTCTGGGAACTGGGGATCCCAGTTCCCCATTGCACTGAGCAAGTGAGCTGAGATGCTGGCCCAGATCCTCTGCCAAAGAGCAGGCTGGCCACCCACCTAGAGATTCCTGGAGGGAGTCCCTGCCAGGATTTAGGGCCCAAGAGTGACTGGAGATAGAGGCAGGTGTGGGCTGAAGTCATAGGGGTGTGGTCTCTGCTGTGCCAGGGCGGCAGGGGACCAGGCCCTGGGAAGCTGGGGCGGCCCTGTCCCCTACTCCCTGCTCCAAGCCCATTCCCTCCTGCCCCATCCCCAGTTTGTAGACACTCCAGGGAACTTGCCACCGTCCATGAACTTGTCCCAACTTCTTGGCCTGAAGAGGAACCTCAGCATCCTCCTGGCCTATGAGTGAGTGGGCAGCCTGGGCTGGGGGTGGGGTGTGAGGAGGCACCAAGGTGGGTGTCCCGTTAGGATGACTCACCTGCCCTCCCTTCTCTCGCCTCCCATGTCCATCCCCAGGCAGTGCAAGCAAGGGGCCGCACTCTGGACTGTCCTGCAGCTCAATGACTCCTATGACCTGGAGAAGCACCTGGATATCAGCCAGGTGAGACAACCTTCTGGAACACAGTGGGACCCCCTCTCCTACAGGTCCCCTCTCTTTTGGTCCTGCCTTTATGGAGGAAACTTCTCCTTCAACCTGAGAAGTCCGCAAGAGCGATGGAGGTGCCTCTGGGGCAGAAGAGCCAGGTGCAAGCTCAGGGCATGGCCCAGGGCTAGAGCCCAGGGAAGGCGTGGGCTCCAGAGTGTGTGGGTGGGTGCATGAGTGCCTGGAGGCTGTGATCAGCTCAGAGAGCTGTGCTCCCAGGAAGACTGAACGCCGACAGGGTGGTGACAGTGAGGCAGAGGACTCCGGTGTGTGTCCCGACCCGGGACAGGCATTGGCTGCGATGCTCCAGTTGGGAGTGGGGAGGGTGGGGGGGGTGTGACAGTGAAAATGGTGGTGATGACCTTGGGTCCTGCTAGAGCAGGGCTCCCCACAAGCCCCCTCCTGAGCTCACAGAGCCCATAGGTGATGTCAGGATTTGACCCCCCACCAGCCTGCTCCCTAACCATTGGACTTTGCCAGAACGTGGTGTGTAGAACTGGAGAAACTTATTCACACTGGAAAGAGACAGTTCTAGAACAAAGAGAAGGAAAATCTACTTCATGAGAGGAGACATGCTTTGTGAATGTGATTCTCCCAAGGGTGCACAGAGGCTGTAAAAATTCCCCTCCTGTCCTCCCTCCACTCCTCCTAAGATGCTAACTCCTGATTCTGCATCCTCTTCAGAATCCTTCCAACTCCTTTTTAAAAAATATTTATTTAAGTATCTACTTGCATTTTCTGCCCCCCCTTTTTTTTCATGGCATTTTCGTTGTGGTTGCTTTATTTTTATGCATTTATTTTTAGGCAATACTAGGGGGCATGCGGGATCTTAGTTCCTCAACCAGGGATCACACCTGTGCCCCCTGCATGGGGAGTGCAGAGTCTTGATCACTGGACTGCCAGGGAAGTCCCCTTCCAACTCCTTTTGAATTCACCATCCATTCCTAGCCCACAGCATAGCATAGCCAAGTGGTCCAGATTTTCAGTCCCAACTCCATGTCTTAAACTGTATAACCTGGGGCAGTTTCCCTCCCACTGTCGCCACCTCTTCGCTCAGCATCTCTAATCAGATGGGAGGTCGTCTGAGCAGACTCTGTCCTGGTGGGAGGCCGCAGGCTGAAAGCTGGCCAGGGAGGGCTTCTGTGAGGGGCCTGGGCGCTGAGACGAGGCCCTGCGCGCCTCTGACTGGAAGGAAGGGGCGGTCTCAGCCCTGGTCCAGGGAAGGGGTCCAAGTTATAGAAGAGCTGCAGGTCCAGAGGGCCTGAGCAGTCCTCGGGGGCCATCTGACAACATTCCAAATATGACCTTAGCAGAACTTGTCCTCAAAGGAGGTAATAGTGAGCTGATGATGCAGAGATAAGTAAGACAAGGTGTGCCTTCCCGGGCCCCAGGAGGGCTCTGCCCATCTGGAGACACGTGTCCCTGTCTGTTACTGATGCCTAAAACCTCTAAGGTTCTGGCCTCTGAGAGGATGGGCCTTTGCTCCCCTGAGGAAGGCAGTGTGGGGGATGGGGAGAGATAGGCTGAGCTGCATCCTCTGATGCTCCTCCTGGCTTCAGCTTCTCATCTGTGAAACTTGGGGATGAATTTCATGCCCTTTAAATCTCTCCCAGCAATGGTTGGAAGATGTCGAATCCCTTTTTAAACTGCCCTATCTTAGAAATAATTTGGCCACCTGATGCGAAGAGCCGACTCATTGCAAAAGGCCCTGATGCTGGGAAAGATTGAGGGCAAGAAGAGAAGGGGGTGACAGAGGATGAGATGGTTGGATGGCATCATCGACTCAATGGACATGAGTTTGAGCAACTTCCAGGAGATAGTGAAGGACAGGGAAGCCTGGAGTCCGTGAGCACTGAGTCGCAAAGAGTCAGACACCACTGAGCAACTGAACAACAACAAATCTTAGAAATGTTGTGTCCATTCATTCATTCATTCATTTTTACCCATTCAAGAAACTTGTACTGAACCCGTCACATATGAACCTCTGCTGTGGACACTGCTGGTTTGGTATGGAGCTGAGCAGACAAGATGCCATTCTCATAAGTATATAGCATACTTTGTGATATAATAAAGCACATAGCATGTGTGTGTTAGTTGCTCAGCCATGCCCAACTCTTTGCAACCCTATAGCCTGCCAGGCTCCTCTGTCCATGGAATTCTCCAGGCAAGAATACTGAAGTGGGTAGCCATTCCCTTCTCCAGGGGATCTTCCCTATTCAGGGATTAAACCTAGGTCTCCTGCATTGCAGGCAGATTCCTTATTATCTGAGTCACCAGGGAAGCCCAAAGCACATAGCATACTATGTGTTAAGTAAGTAAATAGCATGCTATGAAGACCTTAATACAAGGTGATATAATAAAGATGGGCTAAGGAAGCTGTTTCTACTGCGTGACCTTGGAAGGTCTGTGTTGCTGTCCCATAGCCAGACAGGTGCTGGAGGAGAGTTGAGTCTTGGTGGGTGAGTTAGAGTTGGGGATGGGGAGAGTGGGGAGCGGAGACCTGCAAGGAGCCTGTCTGGGGCTGGCAGTGTCCTCGATATACAGAAGGAGGGCCTTGAGGGGCTCCTCACCTAGGACGGCAGCTTTGGGGTCCTGGCTCAGCCACCGAGCACGGCCCCAGCCTGCCCGCTCCCTCCCAGTACACCGTCAAGCTGCAGCAAGAGTTGCAGAAGCTCAAAGTGGACGTGCAGAATCTGGACCTGCTGAGCCCCGCCGCCCGCCGGGACCTGGAGGCCCTGCAGAGCAGTGGGCTCGAGGACATCCACTACCCTGGCTTCCTTGTCGAGGTCAGCAGTGGGCACCTCAGGGCAGACCTTGGTAGATCAGAGGAGCCTACAGAGGAGGTGGGGTGGGGTACCGTCTCACCTCATCTGGGCCATCCGCTCTCCCTGACTTCCCTGGGGCCTCTTCTGTTGGGGATGTCCCCAGACCCTGTGCCCCGGAGTGCCACCCCCACCCCCGACCCGCCCAGGGCTGGGGAGGGGAGTGAATGCGCCCCCACCCAACCACAGGTGTCTCTGTCCATGGTCCTGAACCCACTGCTGTTACAAAGGCTCGTGGGACGTTGCCTCTCTGTTGGGTTACACCAGAGGGTGCCTCACTTTTTTTTTCCCCCTTTTCTAATGGAAAATGTCTCATATATTTCACAATTTCAGGTCAAACCCATTGTGACTGATGTGTTGTTACAGTAGACTTAGCTGGTGTGGGTACTTTCGAAAATAACAGGAATTCTAGGGTTGGGGAGCCGGGGTTCATCCCTTCTCAGCCTCTCCTGTCTTATCTCTAGATCCAGAAGCCAGTGGTGAATAGCGACCTGGAGAAGCTGGCCCAGGAGCTGGAGGGACTGTCACAGACCCAAGTGAGAAGGGAGCCGCGACCCTGCTGGGCCGGCTGGAGACAGAAGCCAGGGAGAGGGCTGGGCAGAGTGCCTGACCTGGGGAGGTGTGTGTGTGTGTGAAGTCGCTCAGTCGTGTCCGACTCTTGGTGACCCCATGGACTGTAGCCTGCCAGGCTCCTCCTCTGTGGAATTTTCCAGGCAAGAGTACTGGAGTGGGTTACCATGCCATCCTCCAGGGGATCTTCCCGACCCAGGGATTGAACCCGTGTCTCTTATGTATTGGGGATGGGATGAGGGCAAAGGCAGGGGATTGAGGGCCACACCACCAAGGGCTGAGACCCTGGGCCCCTCACTGGGATGAAGGGTCAGTTTTGTAGGGTCCACCACCGAGGGCTGAGACCCTGGGCCCCTCACTGGGGTGAAGGGTCAGTTTTGTAGAATCAGTTCTGACTCAAACTCTACCACCAATTGGCTGTGGGGCCTTGGGCAAATCTTTCTACATCTCTGGGCCTTCATCTCTAAAGTAGATTATCCCCCACCTCCAATCAGATGCTGTCCGATGTCTGACATCACACAGCTGGGCAGGCATTACTAGGTGCACACGGCTTGTAACAGCAGGATCAGATGTTCTGAGGACAGTGGGATCAGAGGTCATTACAGTTGCCTCTAGAAGCTTAAAATCTACTGGAAAAAAGAATACTTTGTCTTTATAAATATTGAGAGTTTAAAAAGTTCTCTTTGAGACATCTCACAGACAGCCCTCCCCAGCTCCCCCAAGGTGGGCAGAGCAAGGGAGGGCTGAACTTGGAACTTGGGCTCAGGTAGGCCCCCAAACCCAGATGTGGCCCACGAGCTTCCTGCCTCTGAGCCCAGCCTCTGATTCCAGCACTTTCCACGCCCTGCAGTGTGTCTTGTTGAGCAGTTTGGTGAAGGGTATGTTGGCAGAGGCTGTCTTGGCCTGGGCAGAGTGCCATTCTGATCTGCCTCCCCTCAGGGCAATGCTACGCTGGGGCAGAAGCTGCAGGAGGAGGCCCGAGGGCTCCAACACCTCCATCAGGAGAAGGTCCTCCCGCAGCAGAACCTTGTGGTATGTCCTGGATGCTCAGGTTGCTGGGGACCTGGAGAGGAGATGCAGGGAGGGGGCGTGGAAGAGGAGGGGGCATGCTGTGAACCCTCCCTCCTATCCCTCCTTCCCCTAACCAGCCCTGATCTCTCTTTCACAGGCTAAACTCAACCTCAGTGTCCAGGCACTGGCATCCTCTGCCCCACATCTCCAGGTGGCCGCCAGGGAGGGCTGGGGAGGTTGAGGAGGGGCGGGTGGGCAGTAGTGGGAGGAAGGACATGGGGGTTCAGCTGACTCGAAACCTTGCCTGCTCTGATCTGTCCGAGTGGAGGTGGAGGGTAGGGTGGGAGAACACGAGGCTGGGAGGGCAGACCCCTAGGGACCACCATGTATGGCCTCTGGGTCCTTGGGGCCTAACACCCCCATCCCAAGTTGAGTGTGTTGTGTGTCGTTTGTTGAGTTAATGGATGGACAAGTGAATGAGTGGCCATTCCCTGACGGATCCTCTCTCCTCTCCCACAGTCAGAGATCATAGGTGTCCTGGACAGAGTCACTTACCTGAAAGGCGAGCTGCCAACCCGGGCCACCCATATCCTGAGGAATGTGAGTGAGGGGTGTGGGGCAGGGACAGGGGGCAGCCTCAGAGTTGGAGGTGAGCTGAGTGCTTAAGGCACAGGGGCCTTACACCCTAGGATTCTCCAGCCCTGCTCCCTCACCAGGGGGCTCCCAGGAAAGACAGCTCAGCCTGTCCTGATGGTGCCAGGCATGGGGGACAGGGCTGCTGGCCTTGGGACTCTTACCAGCCCAGGACTCCTCTCTTCCTTGCAGGAAAGTGAGTGTTTCCTGATGCGGGAAATGAGCTACTTCTCCCAGTACACGGCCTGGGTGAGAGAGGAGGTGAGTGGGTGTGCAGACACTCCTGGCCTCAGGCAAGCTCCCATCTATTTCCCTTCCTCTGCCCCCTAGAGCCCCTGGGGGTGCCCTGGGCCCAAACTCCCAAACCTGGCATCCGGATGCTGAGTTCTGCCCTCCCCCACCCTCTGCCACAGCCCTTCTCTGAGGCCCGGGCATGGCCGGGCTGGGACTGGCCAGCGTCGCTCTCTAGGACACGCTGTCCTCGGCCCCCTGCCCTCCCTTGTGCTGGTCCCCTCACCAGCCTGTCTGAGGCTGGTGCAGCCCTCAGGGTCCACCTCCTTCCGTGGGCCCTTGCTGACCACAGCTTCTGCAAGAAGTCTGCCGCTCACACTGGGCTGAGGGTCTTGCTTAGCCCTGAGTGTGTCTGTATGCGTGTGTGGGTATGAACGTGTGCAGCGCACTGTGTGTGTGCACATGTGTTGTCTTCCAGTGTGAGTGACTTGGGGAACATCTCTGGGCACCCAGCAGGGGCTTGACACAGGCTGGTGAATGGGGTGGGAAGTGCAGGAGGTGAGCGACAGGCCGACGTCAGCGGGTCCTCATTGTCCGTCCCGCGTCCCTGTCGGCCTCTCTCTGGACACCCGTGGGTCTGGGTGTGCCGGCATGTAGCTGCCTCATGTTGACACCGCAGGTGACTCAGCGCATTGCCACCTGCCAGCCCCTCTCCGGAGCCCTGGACAATGGCCGTGTGATCCTGTGTGACATGGTGGCTGACCCCTGGGTGAGCGCCCTGCCCCAGCTCTCAGGGCTCGTGGACGGGGAGGCCGCCAGGGAGGGGCACCGTGCGCCTACACCCCGGTCCTTCCCCTCGGGCCTGAGGTCACGTCCCCGCGCCCCTCTTTGAGTCAGTGGGGTGCTGGGGGTGTCAAGCCGTGCCGGAGAGCACCGCTGCCCAGCACAGCGTGCTGACCCCACATCCTCTGTCCCAGAACACCTTCTGGTTCTGCCTGGGGTGGTGCACCTTCTTCCTGATCCCCAGCATCGTCTTTGCTGTCAAGACCTCCAAGTACTTCCGTCCCATTCGGAAACGCCTCAGGTGAGGAGGCTGCTAGGACTAGGGGTGGGGCCAGGGGCTGAGGAAGGAGCCCTTCCCCACCCCCTGCTGCCCCCACCCCGACTTCTTGAGACACACACCCCTCCAGGCCAGGGAAGCCTGTGCCTAACCCTGAGGAGTCGTATGCTCTGAGGGCCTCCGGGGCCAGAAGGTTGTTCCGTGTGTCTGCCCTGAAGGCTTCTTGCTGCAGCACACCCACTGTTCATAGCTTTGGGGCCCTCTGCTCTTCTGGGCTCTGGGCTTGTTCCTGTGTCGGGGCTGAGGGCCTGGGCCTGGGGGCTCACGCACTCATCTCCTGTGACAATGCTGCAGCTCCACCAGCTCCGAGGAGACGCAGCTCTTCCACATCCCCCGGGTCACCTCCCTGAAGCTCTAGGACCTCAGTGAGTGAGTTTTCCCAAGCCCGTAACTCCTTGGTGCCTCGGGTGGGGGCAGGAAAGGAAGGGAAGGGTTGGGGTCTGGGGTGCCCAGGGCCCAGGAGGAAGGTTCTGGGATGTGGCCGGGATGGACAGGCCTGAGGTCGGCTCTTCCCCTCCCACCTCCTCGCCCTCCCCCCTTTGGTTCTTATCTGTCCACAGCACAGACATGGCTGTAGGGTGATGCACAGGGCTGCCTGCCTCCGCACTGACCTGGCTGGGACCAGAGGACTTCTGTCACTTTTGTTGCCAGAGCCCAGGCTGGCATCCAGGCCTGGGTTGTCCCCTGTCTCCAGTTACCAGACACCCTCTTGCTAATCCCTTTGCACCCCACTTTCTGCTCATGACCCCTTCATTCATTCATTCTCAAAAACACACTTAGCTTCTTTTGAACTTCAGAGCCAACAGAATCCCCCAGGTGTCTCCCTTCTCCTCCTCCCTGCAGTATACAAGCACCAGGAAGAGCCTGTTCTCCACCTAGAGGAACTGCCCCCCCGCCTCAGTCCCTGGTGGGGACAGAGACCCTGCCCAACCCCGTGCTGTCCCATGTCCCTTCCAAGCTCCTTGCTCACTTCCCTCCTCTCCTCTGGCCCCTCACTTGCCCTCTTTGCTCTGTTCCCTCCCTGGCCCTCACTTCCTTCCCTTGGGAAGCCCTTTCCTCCTGTGTCCCCTCTTTACCATATCCCACTACCTGCTGACCCCGAGACCCCTCCTGCCCAACCACACTGATCAGGTAAAGCCACTGAGCAAGCCTGGGCCAGCTGCAGGCTCTGCCTCATGGCCCCTGAGCCCTCCATTCTTAGGGCCCTGGGACCATCCCTCCACTGACCCCAGCCTGGATTTCTGGCCCCTGGGGGTGTAGGAGGCCCATGTGAAGGCTGAGCCCCAGCCTGCACCTTGGGCTGGGAATTATGCTGCTGCCCCTCTGCCCTTCTCTGAGCACTAGCTTCCTAGGAAGGGACCTAGGGTGTGGGCTGCAGGGGGGGCTCACCCTTGGCACCCCAGAAAGTAGCCTCTTTGACAGCTACCCAGCTTTTCCTGGAGAGATCTGGTGGCCACAAGAGGATTTTGCACGATGGCCCTTACTCCTTCAGTCCCATGCATGTGGCCGGGGACTCATCCCATCTCCATCCCATCTCCATCTTTGTGTCGGATCCTGAGTTCCAGAAGTGGGGAAGAGGAAGAGAGAGAACAGGAAATGGACAGGACCTCGAATCCATTAAAGTGTTTTCACTTGGCTAAGCCTTGGCCTTGGGTCTTTCAGCTCTCCCAGGTTGGGGCCCTAGATGTGGTTGGTGTTCAATGAGGGTGGAGAAGAAACTTCAAGGCCTCCTCTGACCACAGGCATCCAGGGGTCACCCCAACAATGAGCAGGTGGGGGTGGGGCCCACTCTGGGAGCAGTCAGACCTGGCTTCACTCTGGGCTCTAGTGTGTGGTGACCAGGGTACCTTGAACATGATCCATGGGTCCTCCAGACCTCAGTTTTTCCACCTGTAAAATGGGAAAAGAGCCATAGCCACCTCACAGGGTTGTAAATAATGTAACAATGTGTGCAAACCCCTTGGCAGGGGACTGGCACAGAGCAAATACTCAAATGCTGCTATTTCTCTCTCTTTTTTTGCCATGACTACTCTGGGCTGGGGCAGAGCTGGGTCTGGGCAGATACAAGCGAAGAGGGAGACAGGTTCCTGCTCAAAGGAGCAAAGGCCTGTAAGATAAGAATCTGCTGGGTTTCCAGGGGGTGTCTATTTTTAATTGCATCTTACAAACCAGCAACAAATTGCTACTAGAAATTGGGATGGTGTTCCCATTTTCACTACTGCCAACACACTCTCAGACCAGCATCCTTAAATGTGGCACAGTCGCCTCTTTGGTTTTTCCCAGAACAATTCTTGGCTTGCTTTTCATCTGTTGTCCTGCGTAGGGAACTGTAGCACCTTGCATTTTAAGAATGAAATTGATGGGATAAAAATAGGAAATGATTAAAAAATAATTTCTAGTTCTCTATCAATATTGCCTGTCTTTTATATATTTGACCAAACTAGGTATAGTTTAAGTTCAGTAACTCCCTAATAAGGAGCCTCTGTGAGCCTATTTCTATTGTCTATTGTTTCTCTTGGTTTTTGTTAGTATTGTCTCCTTGCCTACTTGGAAAAAGTAAGCGCCACATATTTTATCTGTGAATCTATAGAACTAATTTGAGGCAGAATGAGGTTAACTTGCTCCATGAGGATTATGTGTACATTGGACAGATGGCTTGTGATCCAACAACTTGCAGACCAAGTTGTTTTAATTGGCTTTCAGGGACTGAGATGATTTGCAGTGCCTTGGAGCACTTGTCTGTTTCCAGTTCATTCATACTTTGGGGATGAAACCATCCGGGGTCCCAACCTAAAGCATGAAGGATTTTTCAGGCAACCCCTCCGCTCTTGGTGGCCCTAGTTTTGACCTCCTTAGATCCAGAGGCTGTCAACAGCTCTGCTCAGCATCTTTGCTGCATCACCAGATCCTTTAGGGAGAAAGTAGCCCCAGATGTCTCTGGGTTTCTTTCTTTTTCCAGATCTTGGTCCTGTGGCTTCTTACTGCCTTGTTTGCTCCCTGGTACCCCTGAATCAAGGGCTTTCCAGGTAGTGCCAGTGATAACCCATCTGCCAATGCAGCAGACAAGAGACTCGGTTTCGATCCCTGGGTCAGGAAGATCCCCTGGGGAGGGCATGGCAATCCACTCCAGCATTCTTGCCTGGAGACTCACATGGACAGAGGAGCCCAGCAGGCTACAGTCCATGGGGTCACAAAGAGTTGAATATACCTGAAGCAACTGAGCACGCACCCTTGAATCAAACTTTCAAAAAATATTTTTTGAGCAGCTTTTAGCTGTCCTCAGTTGGGAATTTAGTCCAAGTTACCTAGTCCAACGTGATCAGAACTAATAGTCCTAAGAAACTAGCTGATTTTTCCCCTGTGAATTGGGAAGGGCTGCCATTCATTGAACTTGGTATCTAGAAACCTTGGCCTAGTGCACTGAACATGGACTTTCAAAGGAGCTCAGTTCAGGGGGCATCACCTGTAGGCTCTGATAAGCTGCGGGTGAGGGTGGCGCTCAGCAGGTGACAGAAATAGCCACGGGGAGAAATAAACTACATATTTTCCCAGTTTTTAGAATGCTGGGATCCTAAACTGCTCATCCTTTATGTGTGAAACAAAGCCCTTTCGAGGTTTGCAGTCTCATCTGTTCTCACGACATTCCCCAAAGCGGGCAGAATGTCATCCTTGTTTCACGGTTGAGCAGGTGAAGCTCTGAGAAACTCTGTGGCTGAGTCAAGGTCCCATAAGCTGAAGTCCCGCCAGGACTTGGATTCACATGCCCTGACCCTGGTGGCCCTGGAGGTTTCCTCCTGGGCACGCTGCCAGCCCACGTTCCCTGTGGGTGGATGGGAGGGAGACCTGTCTCCAAGGAGATGTGATCCACGTGTCCTTGCTGTTGCTGTGGCAGAAGAGATGACAGATGGGAGGCCCTGGGAGTTCTGCCAGCCTGGCCACCCCAGAGCAAAGGCCATGAGCCACAGGTGGCGGATTCTGCCAGAGAAATGCCACATGGGCCAGGCCCCAGGTGGCTGGCCAGGGTAGTTCTGCTTGGCTCCAGGTGTGCAAAGAAGAGTCAGATGGCCAGGGGCCCGCTGAGGCTACCTGAGGGGACAGTTTCATTTATTGGGTTCTGAGTATAAATGAGGAAGTGTGCTAAGCATTTCTCAGGGACTGACTCAGAGATTGTTGTTAAGTCACCAAGTTGTGTCCAACTCTGTGTGACCCCATGGACCACAGCACACCAGGCTCCTCTGTCCTCCGCTGTCCCCGGGAGGTTGCTCAAGTTCATGTCCATTGAGTCGGTGATGCTGTCTCACCATCTCATCTCGGACACAAATGAGCTTGCTTACAAGAACAGAAACACAGACAGAGAACCGGGGGCAAAGAACAGGGTAAAGATAGTTAGGGATGGCCATGTACACACTGCTATATTTAAAATGGATAACCAACAAGGACCTACTATACAGCAGAAGGAACTCTGCTCAACTTATGTGGCAGCCTGGATGGGAGGGGAGTTTGGGAGAGAATGGAGACTTGTGTAGGTGTGGCTGAGTCCCTTCGCTCTCCACCTGAAACTATCACAACATTGTTAATAGGCTAACGCTCTTGGGTCCATGGGATTTCCCAGGCAAGAATACTGGAGTAGGTTGCCATTTCTTTCTTCAGGGGATCTTCCTGACCCAGGGATCGAACCCAAGTCTCCTGCATTGGCAGGCAGATTCTTTGCTGCTGAGCCGCCAGGGAAGCCCTTTAAGATCTGTAGACACTTATCATCACC
Organism: Cervus canadensis; assembly: GCF_019320065.1. Lineage (NCBI taxonomy): Eukaryota > Metazoa > Chordata > Mammalia > Artiodactyla > Cervidae > Cervus > Cervus canadensis. Next base: position 1,995,746 of record NC_057390.1, read on the forward strand.
TGTTTATGGTTGAGAAAACTAAGGCAAGGACTGGATGTGGGCTGAGGAGAAAGGACACAACTTACCCCAAAGAAACAGTTGACAATGGTGGTTCTTTATAACTCAGGCGATACCATGCTACTGGCATGAAGCCCCTTCTCTGTGGCCCCTAATCCTTCCTGCACTTCCGGGATGCGCCCCTCCTGGAGCAGGCAACAGTCCCCCCTCTTACAAACACAGCACCGCAGTACCCAGCGAGGGGAAGGTGCGGTGTACGCAGAGATAACCCCACCCGGCCCCAACCTTTGCCCAGCGGTGATGCAGAATTTCAGTAGCCTGAACCCTCCCCACACTAGGGGTACCCAGGAGTCAGGCTTTGAGGTTGAGGGGGAGTTTTAGGGGGTGGCGAGCTGAACACAACGGGGGGAACCCTCCCTTCACATCAAGCCAGAAGAAAGGGGCTTTAAAGGAAACCTTCAGGGCTTCCTTGGTGGCTCAGTGGATAAGAATCCTCCTGCCAGTGCAGGAGCCTGGCTCGATCCCGGGTCTTGGAAAATTTCACAAGCGGAGGAGTAACTAAGCCTGTGCATCACGGCTACCAAGCCTTTGAGCTGCAGCTACTGAAGCCTGAATGCCTGGCGCCCACGCTCTGCAACAAGAGAAGCCACTGCAACGAGAAGCCTGTCACTGCAACCAGAGCGGCCCCTGCTCGCCACAATTAGAGATCCCCTGTGCAGCAATGAAGACCCAGCACAGCCAAAGATAATTTTTTTTTTAAAGACCGTCTTCAGGGCTTCCCAGGATGCCCTGCAGTTTGCGGAACCCAGCCAACTGATGCCCCAGCCCCACCTCAAGGTCTAGAGAGCAAGAGACAAGCTGGCCGCTCTCTCACAGAGCCAAGGAGAGGCCAGTGAGCCAGACGAGGGCCCCGTGTGAAGGAGGCTCAGCGTGGAGGCTGCCTGGAGTGTGCACAGGCCCCAGCGGAGGGGAGATGGTCTGCCTGGGGGTGTGGAGTCTCCTTGGCCTCCCTCCCACCGAGATCCACATGACGTACGGGGGAAGGTGTGAGGACCACGTGGCACCAGGGGGAAGGTGCAGAGGTGCCCAGCGATGGCCAGGAAGCAGGCATATAGCTTCCGACCTTCGACCTTGGGCAAACCCAGAGCACCGCCCAGGACGGATCCACCGGGGAGCCGCGCCCTGCCCCCGGAGCTGGGCAGAGACTCCGGCTGTGCGCCAGGACGGCTGGCCTTGGCCGAGGCCTGGACCGGAGCTGGGACAGTCTGGTGAGATGAAGTGAACCACTGTATCTCCCTACCGAGCATCATCTCAGGTCTGCCAGGGCTTCCATCCAGCCCCGGAAAGGCGGGCAGCAGGAGAGGTTTCCAGGCAGTGAAAGACAAATAAAGACAAGTAAGACAATGCCACATCTATGCCGACTCACAGGACACCTGGGTGCTGTGGCCTTCAGGGAAGCACTGTTTGAGGGCAACAGACTTTTCTTGAACTCCTGTGGGGAGGGTACTCCACCTGCCTGGGGAAACCCACCACTACCCAAAGAGGCTTTCCTCACAGGTAGGGGCTCTTGGTGGAGCAAGGACCTAAACCCTGAAACTGTACTGTCTGTCTCCTGTGCCCCTCAGCCAGAGGTAAGCAGAACCAGGGCTCAAAGGAATCTGGAAAAAAGATACAGAGTGAGGACTCCATGAAGTCAGGTTTGGGGTACCAAGGAGGAAGGGTTTGAAGTTGGATCTGGAAAGAAAGTATTATCACTCGGTCATGTTCAGTTCTTTGCAGCCCCATGGACTGTAGCCCACCAGGCTCCTCAGTCCATGGAATTCTTCAGGCAAGAATACTGCATTGGATTGCCATTTCCTTCTCCAGGGATCTTCTGGACCCAGGGATTGAAACGAGGTCTCCGGCATTGCAGGAAGAATCTGCCTTGGGTCTGGAAGTGAAGGGGATTGTTTGCAACAATAGAGGAAGGTCCAGAAGACTCCCAAGGCTTGTGGGCTGGTCAGTGTGAGCCCTCACCAAGATGGGATTAGAATGAGGCCCCCAGCTGGTTCAGATGGCTTGCCACTGCCTCCTCTCAAATGCAAGCTACTCAGCTGTCTTCCAGGCTTGAAATGGTCCATTCCTTCCCGCTTCCAAACTCCTGGGGCTCATCACCCCCCAGCACAAGGGAAAGTACAGCTGAGACCCATGAGGCTGAGGATCGCGGCTGACAAAGTGAGGCCCTTCTGCAGTCTTCCTTAACCTTTTTGGGGTTTCATGCACTGCCAGAGAATCTCCAGAAACTCCCAGACTTTCATAAGGAGAGTTAGCCGCTGCCTACATGTCCATACCACTGCTAGGCTTGCTGAGGCCCATGTGGGGAGCTCTGCTCCAGGCTGTCCTGGACCTCCACACTCTCCTAACCTTTCTCATTCCTGCATCTCTCACAGGCCTGGGCGGGACCAGCTCAGAGTGCTCTAGAAAAACCCCTGTGGGCGCTGGGGAAAAAAGAGAGATGGGGGGCACAGATCATGCAGGCCAACATCATGTGTGTTTTATGAAGAGTACACCCTTGGTGGCAGCTACGGTTGGAGGTTCTCCAGGCCCAAGGTGGTAGAGGCTGGTGGGGTGGTGGTGGCGGGGGGGCATGTGGGCAGCTGCCCTGTTTTGTTGTATTGGGTTGGCTAAAAAAGCTCATTTGGGTTTTTTCGTAAGATGAGCTCCTTGAAGCTCATTAATTTGTGAATTCAGAAGAAAGCATATCTGGTAATGGAAGTTCAGCCCTCACCCCAAACCAGGAGCAGGGATGGGGACCTTCTCTGGTCCTGCCTCATGCTGACTAGGCCATAATTATGGCCAGGTCTGTCTTGGACAGTGCGACTGGCACATTCCCAAGCTGATGTGTGCAGCATGGGAGGTTCGGCAGGGTCTTAGCCGTGTACATCACTTAGAGATGAAAGTAACGGGCTTTGTGTACCAGCTTTGTCACTTTCTAGGTCCCAGTGGCACCAATGGTAAAGAACCCGACTGCCAGTGCAGAAGACATAAGAGACACGGGTTTGATCCCTGGGTCAGGAAGATCCCCTGGAGGAGGATATGGCAGCCCACTCCAGTATTCATGCCTGAAGAATCCCATGGACAGAGGAGCCTGCTGGGCTACAGTCCATGGGGTTGCAAAGAGTCAGACACGACTGAGTGACTTGGGACAAATCCTTTACCTTTTCTGGTTCTCACCTTCATCATCCACAGAGATAATGACACTTCCCTGCTGAGGCCACTGTGAGGACTCAACATGCTCGGCAGGGGGCCAACTGCTCAGAGCTGAGATCACCAGGTCTCCAGGCTCTCAAGGAGCTCAGCCTCTGCCCCACCCAACAGCTGCAGGGGGCTTGCACTCACCTCTGCCCAGGGCGCCGCCGTGGTCAGCTCCAGAGTCCACTGAGTCCCTGCCCAGTGTGAGGCCCAGGCAGTCCAAACTCCTCCTCCCTCGGTGGGTCAACTGCTCCAGACTTTTCTTCCTCCCAGAACCTGAAAGTTGGAGCTGCTTGGCTGGTGCAAACACACACACACACACACACACACACGGAGACGGGTGTGCAAGTGCACGCAGAGGAGGGGGTGGCTCAGGGCTCTGTTTCCATGGGAACCAGTGGCACAGGCTGGCTCCTTCCTGGGGTGCAGAAAAGGGAAACTTGGCTGAGGTTTTGGGCATCTGGCTCCTGGGCGCTTTCCCTGGGGGCTGAGCAAATGCCCCGGAGTCTGCCCTCCTGAGGGGCGGGAAGGAGACTCCCTCCCCAGGATGTCCAGGGACCCTCACCCCTTTCCTCCACATCTGCCCCCTGAAGGTCCAGCCAGGTCCCTCAGCTGCCCTGATGTGGTCCCAACCTCAGACACAGACAGCAGGGAGAGACGCTGGGCTCCCTGGAGAGGATAAGGAGTTCAGGTTTGGGGAGAGCTCCCCCCATGGCAAGTCCCCATGTAGGGTGAAAGGAGACAGGTGAGGGGGGCACAGGTGAAACAGGTTGAAGGCCCCCTGGCCTGTGACCCACGTGATGTGGCCTTGGTAGCCGTCACCATCTCTGGGTGGTGAGTCCCCATCGCTGGGGCCATTGAGGGCCCAGCACCCAGAGCTATGTCCCCACTAGGAGCGTGCTCTGGATGCCGAGGGTGCCCAGAGTTCACCTTCAGGGCTGCTGGAGGGAGACCAGAGACAGCCCTCTCCAAAGCCCACCTTGACTGTAAAGGCCCAAGGTCACAGGCAGGGGGTGGGGTCACTCCACCCGTTGTCCATAAGGGACTGGTAGCCTGAGGGAGGGGGCAGCCAGGACGGAAGGAGCTGGCCTGTTCTGGAGGTTCTCGGTGCTGCGCTGCTGTCCTTCCCTCCGTCGGGCAGCAGCTCGTGTGAGCTCCTCTATTCCCTGCCGGGGCCTTCTCCACACCCCCAACCTTCCCTCTTCCAAGGTTAGGGAGCGGAGCGTGTGTCAGAGAAAGACATAGATGGGATGGAGGGTGGGCATAGACAGAGACCCCGGGTGACGCGGGCAGAGGGGCGACCCGGAGGGAGAGCCGGACTGGGAACGGTTTACACAGAGAGAGTGGGGCAGGGAGACCGGGAGAGGGACGGGAAAGACGAGAGAGAGCGAAGGAGCGAGGCGCGCGCGGAGGGAGGCTGAGCGCGGATTGACACACAGCAGAAGGGGCGGAGCTTAGGGAAGCGGCGCTCGGGCGGGGAGGGTGGGCCCGGGGCGGGCGAGGAGCCGCCGGGAGCAATTACGTCTGGGTCCCGGCAAACATGAGGCAGCTGTCCGCGCGGCCGGCAGTCCCGTTCTCCTCGGCTGCGCGGAGGGGAAGCCGGAGGGGAAGCCGGCAACAGTTTTCTCGGTTGTCCAGGATGCAGCGGGCCAAGGTAGGCTCTGGCGGGGCTGGGCGCTCGCCCAGGGCTGGGGAGTGGGGGCTTCGGGGGTTTACCCTGGACCAGGGAGCCTTGCTGTGCCTCTTTGTTTGACTCAGTTCCCTGCTGTCCCCTGTAGGGTAGCTGTGGGAAAAGTAAGTATTGGGGTGTCCTGCCTGGGAGGCTAGACTCCTGGGGCGCCCTTCAGACGGCAAGGGCTTTAGGTGTTTGTGGAACAGAAGCTTGGGGTCAGCCATGTGGTTCAGTTAAGTCCCTGGGATGATTGCCAGAGTGCTGACCCCAAGCCTCCGACTCATTAGCTCTGTGGAAAGGCTGAATGCTGGGAGGGGGTGTCTTACCTTTGAAGGCTGGTCAATGAGTGCATCATTTAATTATCTAAGTAATTAATGAATATCCACTTCCTGAAGGGCTAGAAGACCGCTGACAAGGACACATGTGGTTAGTTCCCACTCTGGGGCTGTTGGGAGGCTGGAGAGAGAGAGAGAAAGCAAGGGAAATGCCTGGAGTAGAGTTCAAGAGATGGTGTCAAGGAGTTAGGAAGGATGAAGAATAATTAATGCAGAATAATGAGGAAAAGGAAAATAAGCTCCCCCCTCCCAGAAGACAGTGAACACTCAGAAAAATCTGTGATGCTGTGCCACCTCCCCACATGTTTGGGACAGTCTTGCTTTGGAGGGAAGGAGAAACACCAAGATTAGATTTGGCTGCTTGTAACAGAACAACCCAAATAACAGTGGTTTTAACACATTTGCTTGCGTTTCTCCCACAGAGGTCCAGAGGGAGGTAATAGAGGGCTGGCACGGAGGCCCTGTGACCTACAGGGACTGTGCCATCTGTCTCAACAGGGACTCGGGCTCCATCTGTCTCACTGGCTTCCATTCTAGAGGTTACCCTAAGGCTCAGAATGGCTGCTGGAGTTCCAGCCAACACACACAGGCTGCAGGAAGTAGAGAGAAGGAAGGGCAAAAAAAAAACCCAACCAAAAACCCTCTAATAAAATCAGGGTTTTGTGAGTAAGGAAGAATGGATACTGGGTCGGTATCTGCCAGTCTCCCCCCCAACTCCATGCCCTTCCCCCCTGAGATGGATTCCTACCACTCCATCACATGAGGACAAGCAGTCCAGGGTGGGCTTGTGGCTGCTGACCCCGGGCCACCCGCCCCTGCGCTGTCTGCTCCATCACACACTGGTGTCAGGAGGATCGGCAGAGGTGCTGACATGAGACCCTTCGAGCATGCGGGCAGGGCGTGTTGAAAAGGTGTTTTTCTCCCCCTGTCGCCCTGAGTCTCCCCCGCCACCTCCAGGCAGACAGGGCAGGGGCAGAGAGACTCAGAGCCTTGTCACAGGCGCACACGCCGTGGGCTCACAGTGCACACGCGCCACAGCCATCGCAGGTCACGTGCATCCTCGGGCATCAGTCAGCCTGCGATGCTCAGCCACACCCGTGGCTGTGCCCACAGTTGGCCGGGTTGCCGAACCTGCAGAGGTGGGGCTTTCGACTGAGTCAAGCTGCGTGCAGGTGTGCATTCAGCCTGCTGTGTCTGCCAGCCACCTGACAATCCCCTTTCTCTCGCCTTTCCCCCACTGGCCCCTGCCTGCCAGGAGGTCACGCCCTGTCCCTGCCAGATGAGTGTGGTGAGTGGTTCCCATCCTCCAAGTGCATCTGGCCCTCCCCTTGGTCACCGTGACCCCACGCTGGCCCCTGCCCTCTCTCACAGCCAGGCCCCAGTGGGCCCACGGTGCCTGCCAGTGCCCTTCCTGCAGCTGGCCTGGCTGGGGACTGGAGCGGGCCCCATACCTTCAGCTGTGGGCCAGGCAGGGACAGTGATCACCAGTCACCAAGGTCAGCAGGGAGATTATGAAAACTCAGCTTCCTCTCAGTGGTAGAGAATCTGCTTGCGATGCAGGAGACACGTGTTTGATCCCTGGGTCAGGAAGGTTCCCTGGAGAAGGAAAATGACAACCTGCTCCAGTATTCTTGCCTGGAGAATCCCATGGATGAGGAGTCTGAGGGGCTGCATACTGTTTGTGGGGTCACAAGAACCAGACATGACTTAGCGACCAAACTGCCACCACCGCTAGTGGCAATAGGGGCTACAGTTCGGAGCTCAGGCTGGGAGGTGGCCTGACTCATCCATCCTCACCGCCTGTCACTGTCATTTGTGGATCCTCACAAAGTCCTGGGAGGGTGGGGCCTGCCACTTCCCCTTCTACAGACACGATGCTCAGGGTTGGGGGTGACCGGGGTGGGCATGCAGCTCACGCACAGGACCAGGACTTGAACTCCCTGAGATCTTAGGGAAAAGGAGCAAGCAGAACCCTTGCTCTGCTCCTGGATCTTCAGGGAGAGATGTCTTCATGGCCTGGCATGTCCACTGGGACCCTCCACCTGCTCAGGTTCCTGCCTTCTTGCAGGGAATTTGTGGGAGGTGGTCCCTAATTTTTTCCCTTATTTCCAAGTATAGGAATCACAACCCTGAATTGAAATGGGGAGTGAAGTGGTTCTGACTGTTCACTGGGACAAGGCCAGGGCTGAAGGGCAGAAGCCCTGAAGTGGCCACTCCTCCCTCCAGGGTCTTTCCAACAGGCTCTGTACCTGGACTATCTCTCTGGACCCCCATGTGGCCCCCCAGGTAGTGCTTGGTATTGTACCCACTTTACAGATGAGGAAACTAAGGCCCACCCTAGATTGCAAGCTACAAAGTGTTACAGCGGGAATTTGAACCCTGCTCTGTCTTACTCCAAAGCTCAGTTCCCTATGGCTTGGGGGGATGGACGGGGATGTCATGGGAGAAGGCTACAGGGAGAGAGGATGTGCCTGTACCCAGGCAACTGAGGAGATGCCCCACCCCAGTTGGGGGCTCGCCCCATGGAGTTGTGGCCTTTTGCACCCTCTGAATACTTCAGTGAGTACACACGGGTCAGACCCCACCCCAACCATGTCTCCTGGATTATTTGTGTGACCTTGAGCCAGCCACATCCCCTTTTCTGGGGGCTCCAAAGGATAGGACCCCAATGTTTTGACACCAGGAGCCCTTTTCTTATCCAAATCTGCTGCAAGCATGGGAGCTGCTTCACCAGCAGGGGCTGGGGGGCCATCTGCTCTCCCACCCCATCCCCCGCCCAGGAGCATCTGCACAGCCCTGAATGTGGCCTCTGTGAGGAAGAGGGGAAACCCTGGTTTCCAAGGCGAAGAGAAAAGAAGGGAAAGAACTTGGCGCGCCTTCCTTTGCTGGCCCTGCAGCCCCGGCCGGAAGGAGACAGAGTGCAAAGGAGGGTGCAGTGTGGAGTGAGTCACTGTGCGGCCCCGCCCCCATCTCCAGCTGACTGATGTTTCCCTGGAACAGGCAGGTGCATCTGTCAGCTGTGATCAGCCCACATCCCGGAGCATCGCAGAGCATCCACGTGATGGGAGAAAGCCAAGGGGACTTGCAGGCCCGGAGCGAGGGTTGGGTGTGGGGTTAGCTGAGCTGACCTGAGACAGATGGCTGAAAGGGCCTGTACCAGCTCCCCAGCTGGCCCAACTCTGAGCCTGAGGTCTCTGCCCAGAGCTCCCCTCCGCCAGGCGGCCCACACCCGCACCGTGTTCAGCCAGGCAGAGCATCTACTGGTCTTTGCCGGCCTCACCTCTATCTCTTCGGCTGCCCTGCCCTCCCTGGCCCCCCAGCACATGCCTTTCGAGGCAGGCAAGGGATCAACCTGAGGCCTGCCACTGCTGCTCTGCCACGTGCCCAGGCCAGCCTGGCCCTGTGTGAAGATCCTCTCTTGGCACTTCACTGGTGGTCCAGTGGTTAAGACTCAACTTCGACTGCAGGGGGCTCAGGTTCAATCCCTGATCAGGAGATGCAAGAGACGTGGGTTCGATCCCTGGGTCTGGAAGAGCCCCTGGAGGAGGGCATGACAACCCACTCCAGTATTCTTGCCTGGAGAATCCCATGGACAGAGGAGCCTGGTGGGCTACAGACCACAGCACCACAAAGAGTCAGACATGGCTGAAGCCACTTAGTACACATGGGTTCTATCATTGGTAAGGGAACTAAGATTCCACATGCCACGGGGTGCGGCTATAAAAAAAAGATCTTGTCTCAAGATGGGCCCTCTGGGCAGTGACTCCAGAGCGCCCAGTACTAGCCCCAGCCTGTGAGCGTGGGCGGTGTCCATCCCCTCCCTGGGTGGCAGACATGCTCATCGCCTCTGCCGGGCCCTCACCTGAGGTTGGGCCGTGTGCTGAGCCGTGGGGGCTGGGGGGCCGTAGTGCAGATCACCCTGTCCCTACACACCTGTATGCCCCCTGGCCTGTCACAGAGCCCACCCCCAGCATTTGGAATCGACGGGCCAGCCAAGAGCGAACGTCGCTGCGGAAGTAACACGGCTGTGCCTCTGGGCTCAGTTCCAGGCCCCTCACGCTGTAGCTGTGTGTCCTCAGGCAAGTTATTTAGCCTCTCTGTCCCACGGTCTCCTCGTTTTCCTCCTTGGTAAATAAGATCCTCCACCAACCCGCTTGGCACAGCCCCCCACCCCCACCCCCACCCTGTGCATAGCGAGAGCTCTGTAAATGGTGCGAGCATCAGTGTTGTCATTTTTGGGTTACTGAGTCGAGCCTATGAAGGGCACCCCAATGGGACAGTGCGATCCGTGAGCAACTCAAGTCCACCCCTGGGTTGGTGAGAAGCCCTCATTGCCTGGGCAGCAAAGGGCAGGTGAGGAGATGATGTGCTAGTGGAGGTGGCAGCATTAGAGGCAGGGCAGTGACCACCCAGTGGTCCCCTCCTCGGCTCCACTGTTCTGGGTGGAGCAGCACCCAGGCATGTGTGTGTGTGAGTGTGTATGCACTCATGTGTGAGCCTGTGTGCACGTGTGAGTTCTGCAGGGGCTCACGACAGTCTCACCTCCCCTCCCATCCAGGAGGCAGGCTGCCTGGCTGGCATCTATTGATGCCCAGGGGTGGGAGGAGAGCTGAGCTCTCCCCCCTCCCCCTGCGAAGCCTTCCCATCGCAAATCCTCAGGGCCTGCATGACTCGACGCCCACTGCCACTTCCTGCCATCTGTCCCGAGTGATGGAAATAGAGCGAGTGAAGACGAGTGGGCGCTCACGAGCCTGCCTGCAGCAGTCCCCATGGACGGGGTCAGGGCGCCAGGCAGCCCCACACCTGGAGCCTGCGCGTCCCTGCCGGCCCAGGCTCTGGGCTCAAGACAGCCCCCTCCCCAGCCCCGCTGGGAGCAAGGGAGAGTGTGAATGCGAAACCCCTTCCTCCCACAGATAAGGCCCAGAATTTCCTATATGGTGGGATAAGCACTCTAAACCTTGGCTGCACTTTCAGATTGACTGTCGAGCTTTATAAAAATAGAGTGGTGCAGGTCCCACTGAATCAGTAATGCAGCCCCCGGGGAAGGCAGAGGTGGGGAGACTTCCCAAGTGATTCTGACGTGCAGCCAGCTGAGCAGACCGAGTTGGGTGCCCCTGCTGACGTCACTGGGCCGTGGGCTCGGCCCTCCCCCTTGCATGCCAGACCCTCACTCAGCACTAGGAGAGTGAGGAATAGTGCAGATCAGTCCTGCTGGGGGTGGGGTGTATGACCTCATTTAACCTCGCCCATAGTCCTGTGAATTATCCCTATTTTATAGATAAGCAAACTGAGGCTTGGGTCTTGCCCCTGTGGCTCAGTGGAAAGAATCTGCCTGCAATGCAGGAGACACAGACAACATGGGTTTGATCCCTGGATTGGGAAGATCTCCTGGAGGAGGGAATGGCAACCCACACAAGTATCATTGCATGGGAAAATCCCATGGACAGAGGAGCCTGGTGGGCTACAGTCCATAGAGTCACAAAGAGTTGGACCTGAGTGAAGCGACTAAACACACACACACACACAAAATGAGTCTCAGAGTGGTCAAGAACTTCATCCAAGGTCTCCCAGCCAGGAGGAAAGGGCCCAGGTTTCAAGTTTCTGTCTGGTTGACCACAGATCTCTTCCCACCATACTTGACTGAAATACCATTCTGCTTGAAATCTTCCCTCCCCCGAACCCCAAAAGTCTTCCCTCCCCAGCTAGATGTGGCTTCTGAATCAGACGCCAGTGGGTCCTTAAGAAGCCGTTCATGCTGTTTCTCATGCACAAAGGCATGTAAACATTTGGGAGAAGCTAGCCGTGCGTTTTGCACATGCATGAACTCAATCACTTTACCTCTGGGGAAAGGAGCCTGGATGTTTTCACCCCAAAGGCTGTGCACAGGGGCAGCTGCCCCGTGGGCTGCTAGCCTCTCTGGGGGCCTGTGGTGGGGGTGTGGGGAGCCGCAAGGTAGAATGTCCCAGTTGAGGTCCCAGTGTGTTGTTTTAAATGATCGGCCTCTTTGTGTGGTGTGGTGAAAACTCTCAGATGATGACTGAGAATGGAGTGTTCTCATGGAGGGTCTGGACCGCGTTTTGGGGAAGCTGGAAGGCATGGGGGGTATTCTTCCTGTGCCATCTCCATGGTGTTGATGGCAAAGTTACTGAGGAGTCAGCTTGACCCTTCCATTGCTGCCCACATGTACGGCAGAACCTGAATACCCAGCACACTATTACGCCCCCACCTGTCCCACCACCTGCACCTGGCTCTGCGCTCCACCATATTCCCCTCAACCTGGGCAGACCCCAAGCTGGTCTTCAGCCTCCTTGTGCCCCAGTTCCCCTCCACACTCCACCAGACCACCTTTCTGAAACAACTCTGACGGACCCTAGCCTGGACTTGGGCAGGAGAGAGGAGCTGGGGGTAGGGTGTGCCCTGGTGTGCAAGCTGCCCACAGCCCCACAGCAGGAAGGTCTAGAACGGTGCCGGCCAGTAGAAATGAATTTCATGATCCTTCCCTCGTGGTCCAGTGGTTAAGGATGCACCTTCCAGTGCAGGGGATTCAGGTCCAACTCCTGGTCGGGGAGCTCAGACCCTAAAAGCCAGGGGCAGCCAAGCCTGTGCACCTCAACTAGACGGAAGCCACAGGCTGCAGTGGCGACCTCACATGACGCAGCTAAGACCCAACATGGCCAAAAATAAATAATTTTTTTTAAAGAAGTGTATTGCAAGGCACAAGCGTCACTTTAAATGGTCAGGCAGACACATTAAAAAAAGTAAATTCAAAAAGAAATTTTTAAAATAATATATTTAATCCAATGTAAATATTATTTCAATGTGTGCTCAATATAAAAATTGTTAATAAGCTATTATCCTACTAAGAAAAATTTGAAATCCAGTGTGTATTTGCACTAACGGCATGTCTCCATTTGGACTAGTGTCGTTTCAAGCATTCAGGTCAGCGCGTGGCTGATGTGTGGGACACCCAGTCCCAGAGGACTCACTTCTCTGAGCTGAGCTGAGCAACGGAGCCCTCAGACTGCAAGTTTTCTAGCTGTTTGTATTCCTTCACCGATTTTGTCTTATCTGCTGCAACTTGTGCTGTAGTTTCTTATTTTACTTTAACTCATATTTTAAATTTCCATAAATTCAGTTAAAAGGGAATCAATAGATTGTTCTTGTAAAAGGAGAGCTGGTAGCAGGTGCTGGGGTAACCATAACAACGCCACAAAAACAAAACAAGAGCATTAAATTCTAGCGCCCCCCCCCCAACCCTCCTCCCTCCCACTCTGTTGCCTGCTGAGGCTCTGAGCTGAAGCTAGAGGGATGCTTCGGGCACCCAGAGTCTAAGTGAGGGTCCCCAACTTCTGGGCTGTAATACCTGATGATCTGAGGTGGAACTGACATAATAATAATAGAAAGAAAGTGCACAGTAAATGTAATGCTCTTGTGTCATCCCCAAACCATTCCCCCTCCATTCCATGGAAGAATTGTCTTCCATGAAACCTGTCCCTGGTGCCAAAAACATTGAGGACCATTGGTCTAGGTCATCCCCTCTCCCAGACAGGAGATTCTCCCAGGCGTTCCTTTCCTGGAGCCAATGCGTGTGTGCATGCTAAGTCCCTCAGTCATGTCTGACTCTTTGCGACGCTATGGGTTCTTAGCCCGCCAGCCTCCTCTGTCCAGGGGATTCTCTAGGCGAGAATACTAGAGTGGGTTACCATGCCCTCCTCCAGGGCATCTTCCCCACCCAGGGATTGAACCCATGTCTCCTGCATTGCAGGCAGATTCTTTGCCACTGAGCCACCTAGGAAACGCCCTGGAGCCAATGACCTCCAGCCAAAGCCCAGCAGTGCACACCTGATTGTGAACTAGTGGGGCTGACTCCTCGTTGGCCTTGGGCAAAAGAGAACACACCAAATGGGAACATGGTGATCTTGGTGAGAGGGTATGAGAAAGACCTATTCCAGGATTTGTGCTTCAGCTGGGTGATTTGCGCTTCAGCTGGGTGATTTGCAGGAGGGCCTAAGGAACCCTGAAAGATGGATGTGAGCGTTAAACACGACACCTCTCCAAGCACCCAACACTGCCTGCTGGAAAGTAGATGCCTCACCAGCATGGTGTCCTTTCTGTACACCCCCTGCCCCCCCAGCTCCTCATAGACCTGGGACTTGGAAGAAGGGAAGCTGATACCTGCCCCTGGACTCCCCTGGAGGGCAGGAGCTGCAAGTGTGGGCTGAGAGGCCGGAAATGTCTCAGCGTACCTGCAGCGCTTGCCTTGAAGGCACCTTGTCAGCCTTGGAGGAGGCTGCAAGTCTCAGGCCAGCCTAGGGCCATTTCTGGGACCTGGCTCAGAATGCTCACTGCTGGGGACGCTGTGTGACCTCACGACCCAGATCTTCTGGCTTCACTGGTCTCTGCCACCCAGCTCTGGCTGTCCCCTCCCCTGGAGGGGGAAAGGATGGCTCCATCCTTGTTAAAATGCATCAGATAAGAGCAGAAGGGGAGAAAGCCTCAGTGAATTATGGCGAGAGCATCAGGGGGCTTTCACTCAGGCATTGTAGGATATTTATTGAGGGTTTTGTGTGTGTTTGTATTTTTTGAATATTCTTTTTTTTATGTATGAAAGTATTTTTTAAATGGAAACTTCATTGACACCATTGCAGACTCACTTGCAGTTGTAAGAAATAAAACAGAGGGACTTTCCTGGTGGTCCAGTGGCTAAGACTCTGAGCTCCCAATGTAGGGGGCCTGGGATTGATCTCTGCTCAGGGAACTAGAGCCCCCATGCTGCGACAAATAAAAAAGATCCTGTGTCCTGAAACCAAGACCCGCCATAGCCAAACAAATAAATAAATATTCAAAAAAGAAATGAGACAGATCCCAAGTACCCTTTACCCAGTTTTACATGCACTCGTGAGTGTTTAGTCCTGCGCTCTTAAACACACAAGCACACAGGATTGTATGTGTCAGCTCACGTTCCCATCACTGCAGTCAAGACTTGTAACAGTTCCATCACCTCAAGGACTCATGTTGACCTTTTATAGCCACACCCACCTCCCCTCTTCCACCTTTTCCCCCATCCTTAACCCCTGTCCCACTAACCAGTTCCATTTTGAAATGTTACATAAATAGAATTATATCGTATGTGACCTTTTGAGATGTTGGCCGTTCTGATAGCATGAGTGATGTCTCCGTATGGTTTTGTTTGCTTCTGCCCGGCGGCTCATGATGTGGAGCATCTTTTCATGGGCTTCTTTGTCACCTGTCTGTCTTCCTTGCTGACGTGTCTGTGCTGGTCTGCTGCCCATCTGCTGGCTAGAGGCTTTGTTCTTTTCCTGCTGGGCTCTGGAAGTGAGGGTCGTTTGAGTGTCAGGCACACAGCAGGCCAGGGCTGGCTCTAGGAGCCAACACTCCAGGAGAAAGAGCCAGAAACGCACCCAGGCAAACAAATAAACAGGGTCAGTTCAACAGCCAGGTATGCTGGGGATCACAGCAGGTGCAGATGTGGGTGATGACCCAGCACCTGATCTGAGTGAGGCCTGACAGGGAGAAGCAGTCTGTCTTGAATGTCCAGGAGGAGCGTGCAGGTGAGGGGGGAGGAATTGCAGGTAGAGGGGCAGAGAACTGTCCAGGGGGAGGGGGAGTGTGCAGGGGGAGGGGGAACATGCAGGGAGGGGGAGTGTGCAGGGGGAGGAGGAGTGTGCAGGTGAGGGAGGGGGAGGGGTGCAGGGGGAGGGAGAGGAGTGTGCAGGGGGAGGGGGAACATGCAAGGGAGGAGGAATGTGCAGGTGGGGGAGGGGGAGTGTGCAGGGGAGGGAGAGGAGTGTGCGGGGGGAGGGAGGAGTGAGGAGGGGAGTGCAGGGGGAGGGGGAGTGTGTAGAGTGTGGGGGAGGGAGAGGAGTGTGCAGGGGGAGGGGGAATGTACAGGGGAGGGAGAGGAGTGTGCAGGGGGAGGGGGAACATGCAAGGGGAGGAGGAATGTGCAGGTGGGGGAGGGGGAGTGTGCAGGGGGAGGGAGAGGAGTGTGCAGGGGGGAGGGAGAGTGTGCAGGAGGAGGGGGGAGTGTTTAGGTGGGGGAGGGGGAGTGTGCAGGGAGAGGGAGAGGAGTGTGCAGGGGGAGGGGGAACATGCAGGGGGAGGGGGAGTGTGCAGGGGGAGGGGGGAGTTTGTAGGTGGGGGAGGGGGGAATGTGCAGGGGGAGGGAGAGAGGTGTGCAGGGGGGAGGGGGAATGTGCAGGGGGAGGGAGAGGAGTGTGCAGGGGCAGAGGGAACGTGCAAGGGGAGGGGGGAGTGTGCAGGGGAGGGAGGAGTGTGCAGGGGGGAGGGAGAGTGTGCAGGGGGAGGGGGGAGTGTGCAGGTGGGGGAGGGGGGAGTGTGCAGGGGGAGGGAGAGGAGTGTGCACGGGGGAGGGAGAGTGTTCAGGGGGAGGAGGGCTTAGGAGTCCCTCCCCCACTTCCAAGGCCTCAGAAAGCCGCGCAGCACCGCCCTTAGCTGAGACCCCCTGAACGTTGGAACCAGGAGGCCGTGAGTACGCTGTGGCCCTGGTGTGCCCCCAGGCATCTGAGACTTAGTTTGTGATTCTGTGCTCAGTCACTCAGTCCTGTCTTACAACCCTGTGGTCTGTAACCCACCAGGCTCCTCTGTCCATGGGATTCTCTGGGTAAGAGTACTGAAGTGGGTGTCATTCCCTCCTCTAGGGGCTGTTCCCGACCCAGAGAGCCAACCTGTGCCTCCTGCGTTGCAGACAGGCCCTGCCCACTGAGCCACCTGGGCAGCCAGCTGGGGACTTGGTTTGCTCATCTTTAGAGCGGGCAGGTGCTGCCAACCTCCTGTAGTTGCCATGGCAATGAGGCGCCCTTAAGGCCCAGAAGTGCAGGAGCGGGGTTCTCAGCCCGTCCTGTGGGCCCACCCAGCCCTGACCCCCTCCCGGTAGGAAGGAACCCCGGGTCACCTGCTGGGTCTCCCCTCATCAGCCCAGGCCTGACTGCAAGACAGAGTCCCCAGGACTAGCACCGGGCTCCAGGCTCCGTGAAGGCCACTCCTGCCAGCCACCCAGAGCTGTCCTGAGGCAGGGGCCCCGACAGACAGCTCCTGCCTGGGCTCTGAGCCCCTCCCGGGTCTCCCCTCTGACCTTCTCCACTCAACCACACACAGAGCGTTCAGCAAAGAGTTCATGAAATCATGAAGGGCCAGCTGCCGTCGTCCCCCACCCACCTCCTGGGCTGAAATAAAGACCTGGTTCATTGAGGCCTTTTCTCTCCCGAATAAGATCATTAATAATGGAGAAGGTCTCTGTCTGTGCACGTGTGTGTGGGGGGGGGGGGGAGCGCGGGGGGCACCTCCCTCAGCATCCCTGGCATCTGGGGCCCCCGGCCACCCCACCAACCCCCTTTCTGCCCTGCTGGGATAGTGAGCCCAGTCTGGCTATAGCTCTGCGCACCACTGACCACCCCTGGCCCCAGGCCAGGCTAAGCTTGGGAGAAGCTGAAGAGCGTGGAGGGGCCGCTGAGCATGTGTGCTGGGGGTAGGGCCTGAGGG
Source organism: Cervus canadensis (assembly GCF_019320065.1). Classification (NCBI taxonomy): domain Eukaryota; kingdom Metazoa; phylum Chordata; class Mammalia; order Artiodactyla; family Cervidae; genus Cervus; species Cervus canadensis. The sequence goes on from NC_057390.1 coordinate 2,012,504, forward strand.
GGCGACAACCATGGGGGGGGGCGGGGGGACGGGATAGCTGGGACCGGGCTAGAAAGATCCTGAAAGTCAGGATAAGCGGTTGGGTGTTGGCCAGTGTAGACAGCTGCTTCATCGAAAGCTGACCAGGAGGCCCACCACCCAGCCCCAAATGCGGACCGCCCCATGGGGCCATGAGCCAGCTCAGGTCCTGGAGGGCTCCCCCACCCAACGAGAGCCTGCGGGAGGCGGCACACGGGCCTCTCCTCAGCTGAGCATTTGCTCAGACTGCACAGTCTGTAGGATTTTTCTTATTCCTCACATTTTGGAAAGCCACCACAGAGGACAGGCAAGAACCTAAAAGGCCAGAAGCTTGCTTTTGCAGCTTTCCTTGTAGCCAGAGACGAGACGTATGACGCAGGCTGGGACAGTCTGACTCCTCTGCTCTTGACCTTGAACCTGGAGCCAGTGACTCAACCAAGACTCCCACAGAGTGGCAACACCAGTGTGGGCCCTGGGCCCAGTGCCCCTGGGACGGCAGTGCTGGCGACACCAGTGTGGGCCCCGGGCCCAGTGCCCCTGGGATAGCAGCGCCAGCAGCAGCAGAGCCGGTTGTCCTGGCCCGTGGGTGACCGTGACTGAGGTCTGGCTGTCCATCAGCCTGCTCTTTGCCCTCATCTGTCTTCCAAGCCTGGCTTGGTCTGTCCCGGGGAGGCTGCAAACGGCCCGGGTCCCCCACCACTGACTCCTCTCCACTTACCGTCCACCGGGGTGCTTTCTTCTGGTCCTTTACCCACGAACCCGACTGTCGCAGGGGCCGTGCTAGAGTCTGCATCTGCAGAACTTGCTCAAATGTACATCTGTTTGTGATGTATTTCAGACACTCATATACTTTTCAGGACCGTATAAATGTCTGCCTGCGAGGCAGGAGTCACAGGAGACATGGGTTGGATCACTGGGTCTGGAAGATCCCCTGGGGAAGGAAATGGCAACCCACTGCAGTATTCTTGCCTGGAGAGTCCCATGAACAGAGGAGGCTGGCGGGCTACAGTCCTTTGTGTCGCAAAGAGTCGGATATAAGGGAGCAACTGAGCATGAATGCAAAAAATATTGAGGCTCTGGGGTGAAGCAAGGAGGCCCGACTGCTGTGTGGCCTGCGTGGATCTACCCCTCTCTCTGGGCTTAGTCAGTGAGGGATTTGGGCTGGGATCTCTGACTGACATCCAGACTTGTGTTGGGGTCGGGGCGAGGTTGATGAGCCTGTCTGGACCCTCACCTCCCTCCTTCCAGGGTCTCCATCATGTGCCAGAGCAGGTGCCCAGTGGAGAAACCCACGGACCCTGCCCTCAGCTGGGAGTTCCTCCAGCAAGTCACCAGTACACAGTCCATGCCATGGATGCAAGGGTAGTCCCAGCGCCCACAGCTTTAGAGGCCAGGGTGCTTCATGCAGGAGATGGCTTTCTAGTTGGATCTTATTTTTAAAGTTTTACTTATTTTTAGCTTGGGCTTTCCTAGTGGGTCAGGCTGTAAAGAATCTGCCTATGATGCAGGAGACCGGGGTTCCATCTCTGTGTGGGGAAGATCCCCTGGATCAGGGAATGGCTCCCCACTCCAGTATGCTTGCCTGGAGAATCTCATGGAGAGAGGAGCCTGGCAGACTTCAGTCCATGGGGTCGAAAAGAGTACAGGAATGAGTGACTAACATGTTCACATTTTTACCAATTTATTTATTATCATTTGGGGCTGCACAAGCTCTTCACTGCTGCGTGCGGGCTTTCTCTAGTTGTGGCACGTGGAGAATACTCGCTGACTGTGGTGCGTGGGCGTCTCACTGTGGTGGCCTCTTGTTGCAGAGCACAGGCTCCAGGGCGTGGACCGGCTTCCGTAGTAGCTGCTTGAGGGCTTAGTTGCCCCGAAGCGCGGGGGATCTTAGTTCCCCCACCAGGGACTGAACCCATGTCCCCTGCGTTGTAAGGCAGATTCTTGACCACTGGACCATCAGGGGAGTCCCTGTTAGCTGGATCTTAAAGCATGAGCAGGGCTTGTGTGTGGAGGGAGTGTGTGTTCACAGAGCAGCCTAGCAAGGCTGGCAGGAAGCGTGCGTGGGAGCAGAGGCTGCCAGCCCCACGGTGGCCTTGAACATCCTTCTCAGCCCCTCCTCCAGCCTGGATCACCAGCCAACACTGCGCGTGCAAGGTGGCCTTGCCAGGAAGGGACAGAGGGTTCGTGGAGAGAGGGGGGAGGGTTGAGAGATGGGGCAGGAGGTGACCAGCGCCGGGGGCAGTGGCGCCCTGGGAATCGTCCAGTGGGGCAGGGGCTCCTCTCGTGCACCCCTGGAGGGTAAGGCCCTGTGTGGAGTGAAAGATGGCCTCGAGGCGTCCTGGGGCCGATCTGGGGGTGCCCTTGGTGAACCAGGGCTCACGGTCACTCTGCTGGTCCTGCTGCAGGAGGTGATGAAGGTGTCCGACGGCAGCCTCCTGGGGGAGCCGAGGCGCACTCCACTGAGCAAGAAGGAGGGCGTGAAGTGGCAGCGGCCGAGGCTCACCCGGCAGGCCCTGATGCGCTGCTGCCTGGTCAAGTGGGTCCTGTCCAGCGCGGCCCCGCAGGGCTCAGGTAGGGGCTGGGCTCCCTGGGGGGTGGGGTGGGTGTCTGTCCTCAGCTCAGAGACCTCCCTGCGGACCCCAGCCTGGACCTCTGCAGGGAGGGGCTTCCACTCATTCACACCCGTCCCGGTGCATCAGAGTCCCTGCCCCACGGGGCACAGAGCTCGAGGCGGGGCCCAGGGAGGTGGGGAGTGTGGGGACCTCGCTGGGGTTCTCCCAGCCAGGAGGATGGGGAGGGGTTTCAGCAAGGGGTTCCTTGCTGGCTGGGTGACCTTTAGCATCGCACTCTTCCTGAGTCCTCTGTGAAAAGAGGGGCTGATACCCCGCGACAGGGCGCTAACGTGTGCAGGGGCCTGGTGAGGAGGTGGCCGGGCCTTCAGCCTCCTCGGTCCTGCCCAGCGCAGCCCGAGGGCTGGCCGTGTACTGCAGGCTGCGTTCTGGGCATTAGCGGCAGAAACGGCTGCCTGGCTCTTGCTGGTGACACCTGACGTCTGTGATGCAGTAAGTGGTGCAGAAGGGACTTTGAGCAGCCCCGTACTCTCACACACATGTGCACATACCACAGACTCACACCTATATGCGCCCACTGGGAACTTGTGGGCACACACAGGCACGCATGTCGCGCACACTTCCAGTGACCACACACACAAGGCGTGCTTGAGAGTCTGCCTCGGACTTTCAGGAAAAGGTGCGGACTTGGACCCCGAGTACTGTGTCCCATTCATTGTCTCAGACGCTCTCTGTGATTTCCAGACTCAGTCTCCTTGACTGGAAAATGGGGACATTCATGACCCCAGCATCCCAGGCTTGATGCTGTGGGGGGTCAGCCATGGGTGCAGGCCAGGCCCCTGTCCTTGACCTGCACCCCTACTCCCCAGCCCACTCCCAGCACGACTCCAGCCCCTTCATCTGCTTCCCGGAGCCCCTGCTTTGCCACCCTCCTCTGACCATTTTCTTCTCCACAACAGCCTCCGTGGAGGCTCTGAAGCCTGTGAACACACATGTGAGGTCCATGGGGGTTCTCCACTTCTCGCGATGGAGCAGAAACATGAAGTCACTAAAAGTTCATGCAAACAGCTTAACTGGGAAGCTCACATCTTCACGGACTGTATTTTTCTGCAGCAGAGTAAAAGCAATTGTTTTCCATCAGGGTAGGAACAGGGAGCAGACGTGAGCAGTGGCGCCCTCGTGTGGCCAGTCCTTTGCACCTAGCGGACTTGAATCTGCTCTGACAGACCCCACTTGACCTCACTGGAGGCACACATTTTTTAATTTGATTGAAATGTAGTTGATTTATAATGTCGTGTTAACTTCCGCTGCACAGCAAAGTGACTGAGTTATACACACATATATATATTCTTTTCCACATTCTTTCCCATTATGGCTTATCACAGGATATTGAACATAGTTCCCTGTGCTGTCCTGTAGGACCCCGCTGTTTATCCATCCTATAAGTAACAGTTTGCATCTGTTAATCCCAAACTCTCACCCCATCCCTCCCCTGACCCATGGCAACCACAAGTCTGTTCTGTATGTCTGTGAGTCTGTTCTGTTTTGCAGATAAGTTCATATGCTTTGTATTTTAGAGTCCACATATAAGTGATATCATATGGCATTTGTCTTTCTATTTCTGACTTACTTCATTTAATGTGACAGTCTCTAGGTTCATCCAGGTTGCCACAAATGGTAGGATGTCATTCTTTTTAATGGCTGAGTAATATTCCATTGTGTTGTTGTTGTTAAGTCATGCCCGACTCTCTTTGACCCCGGGGACTGCAGCACGGCAGGCTTAGGGAAGGACAGGGGTCCTTCACTGTCTCCTGGAGTTTGCTCAGACTCATGTTCATTGAGTCAGTGATACCATCCAACCTTCTCATCCGCTGTTGCTGCCTTCTCCTCCTGCCCTCAATCTATCCCAGCATCAGGGTCTTTTAAAGTCAGCTCTTCGCATCAAGTGGCCAAAATATTGGAGCTTTAGCTTCAACGTCAGTCCTTCCAGTGAACACATATATTTTCCACATCTTCTTTATCCATTTATCCAAGACTCAAATTCTCCAGGTCTTCTTGGCAGCAGCACAGGCTCCTTTTCCTCCTGTGATCTCTCAGCCCCTCGGTGACCCGTGTCTGTCTCACTGCCTCCCTGCTCCTCTCCACCCAGCAGCCCTCCCCCTACCCCCAGGACCCTCTCCTGCTGAGCCCCGGCTTCCACCTTCCCGGAGGAACATCTGGCATGCTGTGGTCTTCAGGACAGTGCTGGGGCGTCCTGCACTGAGGCCTCTTGCACACCTCTTTGTGGGTGGACACGCGGAAGAGCAAGCCGGGGGACAGGCTGGGTGTGTCCAGGGTCACCAGAGGGGACCACACCCACAGGGCCCACCTTTAGCTGACATGGGTTCCTAGACAGCAGGGTCTGTTCCCTACAGCTCCTTCTAGAGCTGTGTGGAAGTGTTTGCTGAATGACTGGTCTTGGCCAGGAGGCAGTGGGGGCGGGGAAGGGGTGCACAGCCTAGGACACCACCAAGGGCTTTGCCCAGCCCTGCCCTTCCCCTGGCGACCTGACACCCTACCAGACCTTGAGGGGGCATGAGGGGCATGGAAAGCATGCCCTTGGCTGTGTGAGGCAGACGTGGAGGGCCGCGCTGTTTTACTAAACCGAGAGAGCAAATGTTAGGAAGGTCACACGAGTCAGTGGGTCACGCGGGTCAGGGGCTGAGTGAGGGCTCTGACCTGGAGCGTCTTCTGTCTCTGCGGACAGGGTGCCCTCTCTCAGGAGCTGTGGGGAATGGGGCTTGAGGCTCAGGGTCTATGGAGACAGCAGCCACTCTTGGCAGCAGAGGAGCAGAGACCCCCAGTGTACACCCCTGTCCACTGGGCATTGCCCCCAGGCCTTGGCGCCGCGGTCTGAGCAGCTCCCTCGCGTGTCCCTCCGGGACGCTCTCTTGGCGTGGTCCCTCTGAGGGCTCATGGAACACTCGGCTGTGCCCAGGCCAGGTGCCTCTCTGCTCCTCTGGGTGCAGAGGCCAGCTGCGCCATTCAGCGCTGCTCGGTCCCCGTGCCCAGCCTGGCCTGGCTGGGCGTCCTGGGCCAGGGCCTCCTGAAGGCGGGCGGGCGGGGGGCACTGCGCCCTGTTGGGGTGGGCATGGTTTCCAGCAGCAGCCGTGGTGCCCGAGACACAGATTTCCGAGACACGCTGGAGCAGGACTCTGGCTCAGTGGGACACACCGGTGTCCTGAGCCTCCGCGACGCGGCAGGAGTGTGTGGGACTCAGAGGCTGGGGTGCACGAAGACAGGGGCCAGGCCCGCGGCTGCTGTGCCCCGGGGGCCCAGCCCTGGCTGTGAAGAGCCTCGGCATGGGGTTGGCAGCAGGTCAGCCGCGGGATCTCTAAGATGGGTGAACCCGGGTCCTGGCAGCACAGAGCAGGGCCATGGCCCCACCCCACTAAGGAGCAGCCCCCGTCCTTGGCCCGGAAATGTGTCCCCCCCAACACTGGGGCCATCCTCAGTGACCCAGAGGCTGGGGCTCTGCACTGCTCTGCTCATCTCCCAGCATCTTACAGTCCTTCCTATTAGGATGTGAGGCAGCCTCTCCAGGGACACAGCTGAGCCACCAGTCTGACCGACCTGTTTCTCAAGTCTGGCTTCCATGAGGCCTGTAAGACTGGTGTTTTTAACACCAGGCTTATGCCTGGAATAGTAACACCATCCGCAGAGTAACCTGGGGTCCAGCCAGGCTGGTGTAAGCAGAGAGACATTTGCTCTAGGCTGTTGGGAACTTTGCAGAAACCCTAGAGGGCCAGACGAAGAGGCCTGGATGGGACAAGGCCGGGATCCTGCCTGCCGCTATGGGGGACGCCCCCTGTCCCCACCCATTCTGGTAGGGATGCTGGAGCTGCAGCCGCATGCTCCTGCGTGACAGTGTGACCATCCCCGCACAACAGGACACAGTCCTGCGCCCTCCCCCAAATGGAGACCCAGATTCTCGGCCACTGCTTCCGTCTCTGGGAGGTACTCATTTCTCCTGGGGTTTTGTCAGCCCCGTGTGAGATCACACAGTCACTGCAGCACCAGCACCCCTGGTTTAAACAGTGGTAGTAGAAAGGTGTGTGTGGGGGGCACTTCCCTGGCAGCCCAGGGGTTAAGAATTCGCCTTCCAAGGCAGGGGGTGCAGGTTCGACCCCTGGTTGAGGGATTAAGATCCCACATGCCTCCCTGGCCAAGAAAACCAGGGAGGTTTTCTTGTTTTTACAGAAGGTAAAAACAGAAGCAAGATCGTAACAAATTCAACAAAGACTTTAAAAATGGTCCACATCAAAAAACAAACAAAAAAAATAACGCCTTACAAAAAAGGAAAGGTATAGGGACAAAGAGGTAAATTAGCTTGTCTGTAATACATAAGCATATATAAATACAGGCTAACAGAATTTTAATGCATTTGAAAGGCCAAGATATACCCGAGGTCATGTTTCAGAGTGAGATGCCAGGACTTCCCTCGTGGCCCAGTAGTGAAGAGTCTGCCTGTCTGAGCCCCGTGTGTGGAACGTGCACCTCCCTGAGACTTCGGGACCCCCAACCCTGAGCTCCTACTCAGCACCTCTGTGATGGTGGAGCGCTGTACCCGCATATGTCTTCAGAGCTGGGGGAGAGATGGACATTCGGTTCTCTCTATTTTTTTTTTAAGGCTTTATTTACTTATTTGTATGCTTGCTTATTTTTGGCGTGCTCAGCCTTCGTTGCTGTGCTCTGGATTCCTCTAGTTGCGGTGCAGGGGCTACTCTTCTTTGCAGTCTGCAGGCTTCTCATTGAGGAGGCTTTTCTGGTTGCGGAGCATGGGCTCTAGGGCACACAGGCTCCAATAGTTGCAGCGTGTGGGATCTTCCCAGACCAGGGATCGAACCTGTGTCCCCTGCATTGGCAGGTGGATTCTTTTTTTTTTTTTCCATTTTCTTTTGTATCTAGGTCTTTAAGAAACAAGGAAGATAGCTTTCAAGTCTAAACACTGGAGCAACCTAAATCACATTAATATAACAATCATCCTCTCCTAAAGGAAACTAAATGAATATATGAATGGAAAATAGTATTTAATATATAGCTTTCAGAATATACAAACACCTCAGAGAAACTGTGGCACCAGTGTATGTATATATGAGGTAATATCTGTATAATTAGCAACTCTCACAGCAATGGGAAACACTGCTTTTCGGATACATTATACGTAAACTTTCTATCTCAAGAATTCCACATTGTTGTAAAATAATTTCAGTTCAGTGCTATGGCAGTTATGCAAATAGATGTAAACCCCATTCCCAGATGAACATTAAAAAAGCGGAATGCCTACTAATTATGTGTCATTAACACAAATGTCAGCAAAAATAGTTTAACAGGTGCAGAAACACAATACTGAAAATATAATTATCAATACAGCTGTCTTGAAAGAGTTAACTAGTACCATCAGGCTTAAAAAAAAAGCATTTAAGGTCACTGTTTTCATGTTTCACTCTTTCAGCCACCATACACCAGTGTTACTATCAGTATCTAAATAAGGTGTTTAACATGCTTATATTTTATTTAAGAGCTGGAATACAGGCTTTACAGTGTATCTGAAACATCATCAATACTGGGATAATGCCATTATGATAAGTCTGTGTGTGTGGCATTAAAAAAAATAATGGCTGGTCATAGTATGTTTTCCTGAACTGAATTTTAAATTTTCTAGAGGCTAACGTGATAACAGATTTTTCTTCTTGACATGGTGTATTCACAGTCTTCTTCCATAAAGTTCACCGACATTTCTTGTCTTGCCCTGCACGATCCTGAAGTCCTGAGTGTTCTCTCAGGTGCCGGTCATACTCTTTTGAAAGTCTCTCTGATTGCATCTTCATTATCATCACGTCATTTTGTGCCTTAGAAAGGGCATCTGAAGCCTTCTTTAACTCAGTTTTCAGTTTTTCATTGTCTTCTAGTTTTTTATTTTCTGCTTCCAAAACGTGTTCTTCTTCCTTGCCATAGTTTTTCAAGAGCCGTTTCAGTCTTTCATTTTCTTCCATGAAGTTTTTGGCAGCCTGGTTAATATTTTCTACTTGACATTTAAGTACTCCTTTGTTTGACAGCTCTTTTGCCAGCTGAGTAATAAGGGTAACCAGACGTCTCAACACTAACCAGAAAAATAATGAAAATCCAGAAATGTAAAGATTTCTTTGAGACCTGAAGAGTTTCATTTGTATATGTTCATAGGCAGCAGGTCTGTTGGCTGAGCTCTTTTCAATAGTATGAGTCGAGGAATATTTTCTTACTTCTCTCAACAGCATCTAGAAACAGAACAATCAATAAGATTATAATAGTAAGAAAAGCCTTGTTCTAGAAACTTGCAATTTTACCCCAAACGCTAAAGGAAAATATCTTCTGCCATCTCTGAGGAGGAATAAAAGGTAGACAGAAGATTAAAATGAGTCCTATTTCAGCGTAAAGAAAATTTGCAACTGCCGCCCATTGGAGTGTCATTGTTTTTCTTTATACTTTGCCTGCGGCCGCCAGGCTCCCCGCGCTACTGTCCGGCAGGTGGATTTCTTAAACCACTAGACCACCAGGGGAGTCCCAAACGCTCAGCTCCTAACAGACAGCTGAGGCCTCAGGGCTACCTGGTGTCAGTCAGAGATTCCATCTCCCTGAGGGCCTGGGAGTGAGCCAAAAGCAGTGTCAAAAGAAGAAGAGATTTTTGCCAAAAAAAAAAGAAAAAAAGCGCCTGGTTTTGCTCAGAACCGTAGCTCCTCCTGGGCCTGCCCTGGCCCCGGCAGAGCATCCCGACTGTCTCAGTCACACTGGGTGCCGTCGGATGTGCTGGGCCATCCGCCCAGGGGGAGGCCTGCTTGTCCGGAGCCTGGACGTACTGCGCAGCCTTTGCTGGAGTCGCTCAGTTGCCTGTGGTCCACGGGAGGCCCCATCAAACACTGCCCTTTCTTTCCCTGGCTGAGAGTGCAGGGCGTGACAGTCTGTCTTTCACTTGGAATATTTTGACTTGCCTGCCCTTGCATGTAGCAGCAACCCCAAACAACAGTGGCTTCATTTAGACAGAAGTGTGTATTAATATCTCCTATCTGAGAAACCTGGGCTAGGCAGTGGCTGGCACTGGTTTAGCAGCTTGAGGATATCAGAGTCAGGGTCTTGCAGCTGTGTGTGTGTGTGTGTGTGTGTGTGCGCGCGCGTGCGCCCTGTGTGTGTGCGTGTGTGTGTGGGCACCCTGTGTGTGTGCGCACCCTGTGTGCGTGTGTGTGCGCGTGCCCTGTGTGTGTGCGCACACCCTGTGTGCATGTGTGTGCGCGCACCCTGTGTGTGTGTGTGTGCCGTGTGTGTGCGTGCGTGCCCTGTGTGTGTGCGTGTGTGTGCACGTGCCCTGTGGTGTGTGAGCACGCCCTGTGTGCGTGTGTGTGTGCGCGCACCCTGTGTGTGTGTGTGCACGCCCTGTGTGTGTGCGCGCACGCCGTGTATGTGTGTGTGCGCACGCCGTGTATGTGTGTGCGCGCACCCTGTGTGTGCGCGTGCCCTGTGTGTGTGCGTGCGCACCCTGTGTGTGTGCGCACCCTGTGTGTGTGCGTGCGCGCGCCCTGTGTGTGTGTGTGTGTGTGTGTGCGTGTGTGTGTGCGTGCATGTGTGCGCGCGCCGTGTGTGTGTGTGTGTGTGTGTGTGTGTGTGTGCACGCGCGCGCGCGCGCTTTCCCTCCCAGTTGCTCTGGCTGCAGCCATCATGGCTTTGTCCCTGACAAGAGAAAGGAGAAATCGGGGGAAGGGAGGAAGTGGCCGTGTCTACATCAGGAAAGCAGCACGTTCACAGAACTCTCTGGAAGATTTATGCTTATATTTTGCTGGGCAGAACTGAGCCACCCTGACTGTGGGGAAGGGGTGAGGATTGCCTTTAAAAGAAAACAAACCTGAGCACGTCTGCACCCTCAGCGCAATCTGAATTCTGTAGGTGAAAGAGGAGAACGCTGAGGTGAGGTTCTCTGCCAAACGTCTGGCATGGGGTTGTTTGGACGCCCAGACAGGCCTTAGCAAGCTGCCTGTGCTCACTGGGCGCTCCAGGAATGCAGGCCTGGGGTCGTCAGCAACACAGGGATCCCTTCCCACCTCCCCTTTCTCTACTCCGCAGAGGTGCCAGCAGGGCTTGGGGCTGGGGTCAGTGAGCACAGGCCAGAGGGGAAGAGCTAGCCAAAGGTCAGGTTGCCACCCTTCCCCAGCTCTGCCCAGGGTCCCTGGCCGCTGAGCCTCCCAGGCGGGGACTCGGGCGGGGGCAGGGAAGTTCCCTTCCTGGCTGTAGAGAAGCCCCGTGACCTGGATAGGGCCCCTTTGCAGTGTGATCACACCCTGGGTTGAAAATCACGCAGGGGCACCTCCCCCAGGGGTGGCGGAACTCAGGAACAGGGCCACCCCACCCTCACACCCTCCCAGCCCAGGAAGCTGCAGGAGCCCTTCTGTCTCCAGGGAGAGGGAGCACCCAGGTCCTGAGAAGCCAGGGTCAGGCGCAAGGTGAAGGGCTGGGCTGGGGGGCAGGCAGTCCTGAGAAAGGCCGAGAGCGGGGGAGGTGAGGACAGAGCAGAGAGGAGGGCAGGACAGGGTGGAGAGGCCGAGACAGACGGACGACCGAGACCCACGGGACTGGCACTGAGATTGGGAGACAGAGGTGGGAGCGAGGGCTCTAGAACAGAGGCTCTGAGTGCCTTCCGTTGGGGAGAGGCAGGCAGAGAGGGGACAGAGAGGCTGGGGGGCTGACGCTGTGGCCAGTTGGCCAGAACGTGGGGTCCCTGGGCCTGGTCCAGGGATGGCGGGGTGCAGGGAGACCCCTGGCCCAGCTCGGCACCCTGCCCTGAGGCTGCAGGAGTGCCAGCATGGCTGCAAAACGCACCTGGGTGACATCATCAGCGTCTTCTTCCGCTTCATCTCTGGGAACCTGGCTCGAGGTGAGGACTGTGTGGGGTGGACTGGGGACCAGGGTGCAGGAAGGGGCAGGCTTGGGGCTTAAAACCGTGCCCTCCGGGAATGGGGCAGGGCTGATCGGGGGTGGAGGTGGTCCTGAAAGCAGGGCAGGAGGGCACCCCAGGCTTAGAGTCTGTCCTGTGACAGGTGGGCAGTGAGTACCTAAGCTGGGGCTCCCCACCCATTGACCTGGGGAGGAGAGCAGGTGGGGAGGGGCTTCCATCTCCAGGGCTCCTGGATTCAGGTACATCCCTGGCAGGAGGGAGCCGACGCCCTCCGGCTGGCCCACCTGCCTTGTGCACACCGACCTCATTGCTGGGGTCTTCTCCTCTTGTCCCTCCCTTTCCGGAGGCCCCTCAGCTCCTGCATCAAAGACTGACCTGACATCTGCAGCATAGATGGGAGAAAACAACCCAGCCTGTGTAAAGGCCTAAGTGCTCAAGGGGCACAGAGCCTGGTGCAACAAATACTTGTCACTCATGAACGATATTTTAAGAAGGATAAAAATTGAAAATTGAATATGTAATCCAGAATCTCAAAAATCAGTCAAATAATAATGGTTTAAAACCTTCAAAAGCAGTAATAAAACTCTTGGAAGAGAAGAAACAATTCTGGGACTACCCTGGTGGTCCATTGGCTAAGACTCTCCCCTCCCAGTGCAGGGGGCCTGGGTTCGATCCCTGGTCAGGGAACTAGAGCCCACAAGCTGCAACTAAAGATTCTGCATGCCACAACAAAGATGGAAGACCAGCGCAGCCAAATAAATACATAAAGGCAGGATTTTGATACAGTGAAGGTTTGCAGAGGGAGCTCAGATGGGAGTGTGAGTCTAAGGAGGGGTCCGGTTGCAACCTTAGGGGCTTCCAGGGAGCATTCGGGCCAATGCTGTTGTCAGGAATGGGAGCCCAGGGTCACCCCCAGCTTTTCAAAAGAAGGGGAATTTCCCCACCACCACCTGCCACTTCCCGCCCCATCTCTGTTCCTGACGCTGGTAAGCCCCGCCTCCCAGTTGCTAGACTTCCCCTCTTTGTTCATTTCAGTTCAGTCACTCAGTCGTGTCTGACTCTTTGCGACCCCATGAATCGCAGCACGCCAGGCCTCCCTGTCCATCGCCAACTCCCGGAGTTTACTCAAACTCATGTCCATCGAGTCGGTGATGCCATCCAGCCATCTCATCCTCTGTCGCCCCCTTCTCCTCCTGCCCCCAATCCCTCCCAGCATCAGGGTCTTTTCCAATGAGTCAACTCTTCGCATGAAGTGGCCAAAGTATTGGAGTTGCAGCTTCAGCATCAGTCCTTCCAATGAACGCCCAGGACTGATCTCCTTTAGGATGGACTGGTTGGATCTCCTTGCAGGCTGTTGTTATTTTCGGGGAGGACAAAACTATGAAGATGTTGGTCCTTGAAGAGAGATGTCTGGGGGGTGGACCCAGGGGCAGAGGGAGGTGCCTGGAGCCACCAAGCCTTTGGTGGTGGAGACCCAGGTTCAATCCCTGGGTTGGGAAGATCCCCTGGAGAAGGAAATGGCAACCCACTCCAGTATTCTTGCCTGGAGAATCCCATGGGCAGAGGAGCCTGGCAGCCTACACCCCATGGGGTCGCAAGAGTCAGACACGACTGAGCGACTACACCACTCGCCGCTGCTGGTTGGTGACCTGGAGCATCTCTCCTGCCCACCCTGCGCCCCCTCCTCACTAACCAGAGTGGACAGAACAGCACCTGCTCCATAGGGCAGCTGGGAGGGTCAGGGAGCACCCTTAATGGAGCTTCAATCCATGGGTCTTTATTGCTGGTAGCTCTAGGCATCTTTTCTAGATCTTCTTACCTGCCTGATACCTGGGCAGGTTCAGGGTTGCTTTCTCTCACTCCCTCTGTCTGTCTTTCTGGGAAGGGAAGGAGGATGCTTCAGGCCTCTGTCACCAAAATTGCAGTCTGACAACAATCAGAGGCTGGGTTTGCGGGCCTCGGTCTGAGCCCCTTCCAACGCTGGAGGATGCTGCTTCTGGGATTCACAGCACAGCTGGGGTGGGAGGGGCTGCCTGGGGGCAGGGAGCAGGGAGTTAAGCCAGGGGCAACTGCTAAAGCACAAGTACTTGCCGTCAACTTGCAAACAATCTGAAGGAAGCTTGATTCTTTGTCACCTCTGACTCCTTCAGTTGCTCTGTGCAGTTGCTCTTCAGTCCTTTGCATAAAAGTTTGTGCTCATCCAGTGGTCATCTTTCAGGTGTTGGTGGGTGCTCAGGGAAGCTTTGGAGCTCCAGACTGTCAGTCACCCCGGAATCCCTTCTTCTGACTCGTCTCAGGCTTCAGGTTGGAGCAGGAGGGCAGGGCATGGGCACCTCTGAGCATCTTTGTTCTTCCTCCGCAATGCTTCCGCTCAGAACGGTGGCCAGGTCAGTGCTACCACCCAGCAGCTGCTTAGCCTCAACTCCCAACTTTTGAGACTTCCCCTCTCCAGGCAGTGTTGGAGGAGGACAGACCCCTAGTTCTCTTCCACAGGGTCTGAGGGAGCCCTGCAGAAACGTACCCTCTGCCTCCATGACTGTCTCTGCATAGGTGTCCAGGTCCCTCCCATCTCCCTGCCTGCCTCTGGCCAGTGTGGCCGGACCATCACCCTGACCTCCTCCAGGTGTGAGTCACACCCGCCTGGCCCTGCATCCCCCAGACTCCGGGGACACATGCCCAGAAGCCCTTCAGTTGGACAGAGACCAAAGCCCCCGTGGATGGGGAGAAGAGTAGAGGGAAGACACCCCAGCACATCAGCCAGCCTTTCAAAGGACAGTGCCTCCCTTTGCCTCCCAGCCTTTTTCTTCTCTGCCCTCTGGTGGGGCAAAGAGGGTGAGTCACAGAGTCAGTTTCTCAGTCCCCTCATGTGACCTGCAGAACTGGTCTTAGCCTTGATGACCTCTGCCCAAACCCAACAGGAAAAGTCACATTTAATACCTGGATGTGAAATGTGCAATCCACACCAAGATGGGGAGGGCCTCGGCTTCTGGGCCTTTTATCACACCTTGCAGCAGGTGCCCAGGCCCGGGGCTCCCAGGGACCAGGCAGGGATGGGGCAGAGGCAGGAGGGGCCAGGAGACAGGGCTTGGGCTGCAGAATGAGGCAGCAGAGGCCCCATGTTACACACAAAGGTGGGCACTGCTGGCTCCAATTGTCAAAGCATCCTTCTCAACGTGTTAAAAATATCATTCTACAAATAGACAGTGAGCATGTGTCAGGTTCTACTGAAGTCCTTAATAAGGCAACCAGCAGAGTGACAAAGCAAAAGAGAAACAGAGATTTTTAGAGGGGCTGGAAATAAATGGGGACATGTTGCCACCTAGGTATGAAACTAAGAAAGATAAGGCAGTGAAGCCACCACCTGTGCGGTTATCTTCTCCACCAGAGAAGAGGTCGTCATCGCATCTTGTCAGCTTTACAGGCTTGTAAAACATCTGGGCCCCCCTGCACTGCTCAGCTCCACTCCCCTGGCCAGTCAGATGCCCCGGCAGGCATTGGACAGTGCCCCAGCAGGGCCCAGAAGATCATTGATGCTCCTGGGTTTTATTTCCATATTTTGAAAACAACTTTTAAACAACAAAGAATCTTAGCTCTGCCACTTGTGGCTGTTACAAGGTAAAAGGCATAGGGACATTCAACATTCCACAAGTCTATTTGAGTGGGGCAGCATCAAACCGAAGGTGGTGCTGTGCTGTGCTTGGGCGTTCGGTCTTGTCCAGCTCTTTGTGACCCCATGGACTGTAGCCCACCAGGCTCCTCTGTCCATGGAATTTTCCAAGCAAGAATACTGGAGTGGGCTGTCATGTCCTTCTCCAGGGGATCTTCCTGACCAAGGGATCGAAACTGTGTCTCATTGCAGGCAGACTCTTTACCACTGAGCCCCCGGGGAAGCCAGGTGGTTGGAAGCATACCCCTGAAGGGAGCCGGTGGGGAGGTTTTTTATAGAGAAGATGAGGAAGCAAAGCAAAGAAACTGATTGGCTGCAGCTGAAGCAATTGTCTTAGTTGTCTGTCTGTGATTGGCTGCTTAAAAGCTGCCTTTTCTTGGATTCAGGTGCGTTCACGCTGGCTTTTTAGGTTTTGGTTTGCTTGCATGAGCTACCAAGGCATTAGAGCCACCTCAATCCAATGGCCTCTTGTTTGTTTGTTTTTTAAATTAACTTATTTATGTATTTGGTTGCACCGAGTTTTGTTGCAACACATGGAATCTTTCACCATGGTGCACAAACTTTCTAGTTTTGGCACACGGGCTTAGTTGCTCCAAAGCATGTGGGATCTTAAATACCCAGCTAGAGATCGAACCAGCATCCCCTGCATTGCAAGGCAGATTCTTAACCACTGGACCACCAGGGAAGTCCTTGGCCTCTTGTTCGGTTGCTTTAACAATTCCTCCCTTTTGGTCATCCTCTCATGCATAAGAGATTGACCAACCATTTGGTGTTACTGGGAAATTCCTTGATGGTCCAGTGGTCAAGACTGGGTGCTTCACTGCTGAAGATTTGATCCCTGGTCGGGGAACCAAAATCCCACAAGCCATGTAGTGGCCAAAAATAAAAGTAAATAAAAATTTTTTCAGTTTGTAATTACTGTCCTTCTCAGTCACCCTCGGGCGATGTGTCTCATGGTGCACCTCGCAGGTTTCGCTATTGGCCATGGAAGGGTTGTTTTTGCTCTTCATCTCATTGTCCGTCAAGCTTCTGTTACTCCAAGCTCCGTGAGGCCGTCTGATGTACTGCTGAGGAACTCAAACTCATATTTAAGACCCCTGAGAGCACACAGCCCACCAGGGAGACTCCAGTGGTGGCTGTTAAGAGGATAATACCAAATCAGTTGGTATCAAGTAAATCAAATAATACACCTGAAGAGGCATCAGCCTTTTTTTTAGCCAAGAGGCTTGTTTTTTTTAAATTTCTTGTATTTGAGTTTCTTTTATACCAGAGTTGTTGACCCAAGTACACCAGGAGGTCATTGCTATGGCACAGATTCCTCCTTGTTCAGCCAGCAGGTAATTTAAAACAGTTCTATTATCTGAAACCACTTTATTGGCTCAAAATAACCCCTAAGTCAAAAAGGCATATTTGGAGGTGGCATAGTTTCCTACCCTTCATTCCTCACCTTTTAAATTTATCCAAGAAGGCTCACAGTCTAGACTTTGAGTTGGTAGTCGGCTGCATCTCACTGAACCAGGCTCTTAGTCCTGAGAAGAAGTCAGTTCAGTGAAACAGTTGCCCCTCTGGCAACCATAAATCTGTTCGCTATGTCTGTGAGTCTGTTTCTTTTTCATAGATAAGCTCATTTGTGTCATATTTTAGATTCCACATTTAGGTGATATCAAACGGTATTTGTCTTTCTCTTTCTGACTTACTTCACTTAGTATGATAATCTCTAGGGCCATCTATGTTGGTGCAAATGGCATTATTTCATTCTTTCAGCTATAAATCTGAGTATTATTCCATTGTGTGTGTGTGTGTGTGTGTGTATCTTCTTTATCCATTCACCTGTTGATGGACATGTAAGTTTTCTCCATGTCTTGGCTATTGTAAATATTGCTGCTATGAACATTGAAGTGCATGTATCTTTTCAAATTAGAGTTTTCTTTGGATATATGCCTATGAGTGGGATTGCTGGATAATATGGCAACTCTGGAACATATGACAGAGATCAAATTGCCAACATCTGCTGGATCATTGAAAAGGCAAGAGAGTTCCAGAAAAACATCTATTTCTGCTTTATTGACTATGCTAAAGCCTTTGACTTTGTGGATCACAATAAACTGTGGAAAATTCTTCAAGAAATGGGAATACCAGATCACCTGACCTGCCTGTTGAGAAATCTGTATGCAGGTCAGGAAGCAACAATTAGAACTGGACATGGAACAACAGACTGGTTCCAAATAGAAAAAGGAGTACGTCAAGGCTGTATATTGTCACCCTGCTTATTTAACATAAGTTAAATATAAATGCAGAGTACATCATGAGAAACACTGGGCTGGATGAAGCACAATCTGGAATCAAGATTGCCAGGAGAAATATCAACCTCAGATATGCAGATGACACCACCCTTATGGCAGAAAGTGAAGAGGAACTAAAGATCCTCTTGATGAAAGTGAAAGAGGAGAGTGAAAAAGTTGGCTTAAAACTCAACATTCAGAAAACTAAGATCATGGCATCTGGTCCCATCACTTCATGGCAAATAGATGGGGAAACAGTGGAAACAGTGGCTGACTTTATTTTTTTGGGCTCCAAAATCACTACAGATGGTGACTGCTGCCATGAAATTAAAAGACGCTTACTCCTTGGAAGAAAAGTTATGACCAACTTAGACAGCATATTAAAAAGCAGACACATTAATTTGCCAACAAAGGTCCATCTAGTCAAAGCTATGGTTTTTCCAGTGGTCATGAATGGATGTGACAGTTGGACCATAAAGAAAGCTGAGTGCCGAAGAATTGATGCTTTCGAATTGTGGTGTTGGAGAAGACTCTTGAGAGTCCTTTGGACTGCAAGGAGATCCAGCCAGTCCATCCTAAGGAAGATCAGTCCTGGGTGTTCATTGGAAGGACTGATGTTGAAGCTGAAACTCCAATACTTTGGCCACTTGATGCGAAGAGCTGACTCATTCAAAAAAACCCTGATGCTGGGAAAGATCGAAGGCAGAAGGAAAAGGGGACGACAGAGGATGAGATGGTTGGATAGCATCACCGACTCAATGGACGTGAGTTTGAGTAAACTCCGGGAGTTGGTGATGGACAGGGAGGCCTCGCGTGCTGCAATCCATGGGGTCACAAAGAGTCAGACATGACTGAGCGACTGAACTGAACTGAATGGCAACTCTATTTTTAGTTTTTTGAGGAATCTCCATATTGTTTTCCAAAGTGTCTGTACCAATTTACATTCCCCCAATACCATGCAATTAATTCCTGATTAATGCTGTACCTTCGGTCAGTAGTTTTGTGAATTCATCAGTTTTCTTCATCAGAGTTCTGAACATTCTGACTTACTACAGTGCTGTTATGATCTTCAAGTTATCAGAAATCTGTACTTGTAAGGATTCTTTCCATAAATCTCTTTGAAGAGGAAGCACTTTTGCAAAAGCATCAGAGTAAAACCATTACTGTCTGTAAATGTCAAAAGACTTAAAAGTGACCATGGCTAAATAGCTGATGAGATTTCATTATAATGAATTTGACAAGGAATTTTTCTTATGTCTGTGACATACAACATTTTAATATCATAACTAGAGTTATGATTATATTATGCCAGGTCATATCAGATCTCTAGAAATTTTATACAATTTCTCATTCTAAAACAACCAGTTATCCTACTTTAAAGCAAAATAACTTTTTTTCCCTTAAAAATGCATTTCCCCCTTTTATACCTTCTTACCAAAAACACATCCTACTTTTATTGTATACAAAGTCATTTCTCTTATTTCTTATAGTTTTGTTTACATATATTGATTAGATTTCTTAACCCTTAGAAACCTTAATTTCTAGTGAAACTAAGAAATTAGCAGTTATGGACTACTATACCAGCATTCTGTAGATTGGCAAACTTATTAATACTTTTCATAATTTCTAGAAGCATATTGTCCTCACAGTGAAGTTTCCAATGTGGCACAAAACTTGTTTATTAACAGATCCAAATATCTTTAGTCCTTCTGTAATAAGAAGCCAAAAATAGGTAAACCCGTGTTCAATAATTAATGTTTCAGTATTTTATCTTAATTGGTGGGAGGGCAGCCTCCTATGCAGTCTTTTGATGCCCTCACTCAGCCACGTGAGAATGGGCCTTGGGCCTGGAACACTTCTTTACCGAGGGATGTAAAGCCCACACAGGGACTTCCCTAGTGGTCCAGTGCCTAAAACTCCGAGCTTCCAACGCAGGGGGCCCAAGTCTGATCCCTGGTCAGGGAACTAGATCCCACATGCCGCAACTAAGATCCTGCATGCCACAACTGAGACCCAGTGCAGTCAAATAAATAAAAAAAATTTTTTTTAAAAAAGGTCTCACAGTTTGTGCTGGGCTTTTCACCTTATATGGGAACAACCCTCCTTGTCTAATTTTTTGAGTGTTCCTTTGTCTCTGCTTTAAGAATCTGCCTGCAGTTCAAGAGACCTGGTTTCAATCCCTGGGTCAGGAAGATCCCCTGGAGACAGAAATGGCAACCCACTCCAGTCTTCTTGCCTGGAGAATTCCATGTATAGAGGAGCCGGTGGGCTACAGTTCATGGGGTTGTAGAGTCAGACACAACTGAGCGACTTTTTTTAAGGCATGTGCATGCTATGGCAGCTGGCCACTCCCTGTTTTATCGGCCTCTGCGGGGAGCGGGCAGAGTTCTTCCACTGTGGCCTGAGAGGGGTGCTCAAAGGTCAGCTGCCCTCTGCCACATGCCAGGAGAGGCCTGCTGGCCACGGGGGACCAGTCTCCATCATCAGAATGCAACTTGCCTGATCGCTTCTCCATGGAAGTACAGCGTCGCACCCGGGGGTGACGGTGCTGTTCCCCTTGGAGACGCCCGCAGGAGATGCAGCAGGCGGAAGTGTTTTCCGTGCCTCCAGGAACTGGCTACTGGTGGTCGGTGTTCTCCCCGCGGATTGGTAAAAAGACTCGGTGGGCTTTGAATTGCTTCTGAAGCTGCTTTTCTGTCCTTGTAAAGACTCGATTTGAAAGGCGAGAGCCGTTGTTTTCAGCTCCTCAAAGAATTGGGTTGCCGCCTGAATAATAGTGTCAAGGGCTAAACCCACCCATCCAGTTTGCTTCTTTATATCAGGGAGAAGATTTCCCACTAAGATGGAAATTTAAAAATTTCTGTATTTTAGATTTAGAGCTGCTTGTATCTTTGAAACATTTCAATGCATTGTTCCAACAAAGGCTTCAGAATGCTGTCTTTCCCTCTGTATATATATTTCTATTTTAGCTTGGGTAGGAAGGCCTCAAAAAGTTCCCATCAGCCCTGAACATCAGTCTCTAATCCAGCCAACTTCTGACCATGCAGCTCCTCTTTTCTCTTTTTTAAGCAACAGTTTTTTAAAATTAATTAATTAATCTGTATTTTTGGCTGCCCTGGGTCTTCACTGCTGCGAGCGGGCTTTTTCTAGCTGCTGCGAGCAGGGGCTCCCCTTCATCGCAGGGCACGGGCTTCTCGTTGCGGTGACTTCTCCTGCTGATGGAGCACAGGCTCCGGGCCAGGAGACTCAGTATCTGCAGCACGCGCGCTCAGGAGCTGCGGCACGCTGACTTAGTTGCTCCGAGGCGTGTGAAATCTTCCCAGACCAGAGACCAACCCGTATCCTGTGCATTGGCAAGGGGATCCTTATCCTCCAGGGAAGTCTAGAGCTCCTCTTAAAGAAAGTCATTTCCAATATCTTATCTTCAGGTTTTATCTGGGACACACAGGAAATATTCCTGGCAGTACTGAACTCTTTAAAAGAGACGATTTTGATTCATTTTGTCTTAGAAATTTCTGCACATCAATTAAAAAAAAAAAATGCATCTCATGATTTTGGGGAAGTTTAGGGACCGATTTTTCCCTAGGGCATTTGGTAAGTGGACAAGTTCATCTAGGTTAAAAGTTCTCCACTGTGGCCACTGTAATTCAAGATTATCTTTGGTTATGTTAATGAGCTTGTCCAGACAAATGCGGATCCTGGGCCTGTCGTTGTTATACCTAGTTATAACAGTTAGCCCAGATGCAGGAGGCCCAGATTCTTTAGACTCAGATGAACACATTTTCTCCTTCCTCTCCTTCCCTTCAAACAAAATTTTACTCACCTTAGGCCTCGTGGGTAGCCATTCCCTTCCCCAGAGGATCCTCCCGATCCAGGGATCCGACCTTGGTCTCCGGCATTGCAGGCGGATCCTTTACCATCTGAGCCCCCAGGGAGGCCCACCGCAGGTCCAGCTTAAGTCTGACCCATTCCAGTTTAAGTCCGAGGAGTTCATAATGTTTTAATTGGCCCCAGTGCACCTCGGGACCCAGTCTGGTAAAGGAAATGCTCAGAGAAAGTCAGAGAGCTCATAACGCAAAACTGTGGAGCTCAGTTATCCAAGGACTTACCCGTGACCTTCAAGTGTAGTGAGGAAACAGTGAGGGCAAAGGGGTCAGCTCGTGGTGGCTATGCCTGGTTGCTCCCAGGGCTGTAGGTGGGGGCTGGGGTGTCTCATTCGAATTCCGCTTCTGACACCGGAGGTGTGAAAAGGTAAACACAGGCACAGGTAAGCAGGCAGTGCCAAGCCAGAAATAGGAGCGCTCCACCAGCATGAGCTATGTTAAATATTTAAACAAGGAGGCCATTGCACTGAGGTGCCTCTGATGCCTTGGTAGCCTACAGAAGCAAGCCAAAACCTTAGCCAGAGTCAATGTACTTGAACTCGAGAAAATAGAACTTGAGAACAACCAACCACAAACAACTGATTAGCCTTTCCCAAATAAGATGACGACTTTAGCCAATCAGATAACTTCCTTCTGCTTCTGCCTCTTCTTTGTAAAACCCGGCTCCTGTTGGTGGCGTGCTCCTAACTCAAATTAATAGAAGTTCATACCACACATACCATAATTAGACTGTGAAAAGTAAAAAGATAAAAGGAGAAGGCTGTTGTCATATGCATGCGGAGATCTCTGTACCTGTGGTTTGACGGTTTACCTTCTCTGCTGACACCAGAGTGGTCTCCTGCACTGGCTTACCTTACGTTGATGCCTGGCTTTGGGGAAGTTGCTTGGTCTCTCTGAGCCTCAATCTCCTCGCCCATTGAGTGGATACAACAGAGGGTGGTTTTGAGGATTCTACCCGGGTCTGTAAAGGGTCAGTGAGGGTAATGCTGTCCCCTGTGATTTTCGGGGCACGGCTGGTGACGTTGGGGATGTACTGCATGACTCTGAGCTGGAGTTTCCTTCTTTCTGGGCCTCGGTTTCCTTTCTGTGAACCTAGAGCTGGAGAAGGTAATTTTTGAGGCCAAGGACCAGCTGTAAAGTCTGCGCTTTCTCCCTGTCCCCTTGACCCAGGTAAAGAAGACTGGGAGGGCATGGGATAGATCTGTGACTCCTGCGTTTAAAGCCACTGCCCGTTCCTTGCTGGTTTCTCCTTCAATGCTCTTTCTGGGCCCTGAAAGATGCCCTTCCACCATCCAGAGCATCTGCCAAGCCTCTCCCCAGGGTCTTGCTAATGAGTTAAAGTTCATTAAAAGTCAGCCTTGAGCACCTCGCTCGATCTTAGCATTTGCCAAGAGGTTGGGATTCTCCAGACAGATATAATAGGCTGCTGCTGGACCCCACCTCTGCTCCAGCCTCTACCCGCCTGGCCTCCCCCACTGCCTGCCTCCAAATGGCCACTTCAGAATAGGAAGGAGAGGCTGGGTGGGGACGCAGAGGAAGGGCTCCCTGGGCACTGACTGGAAAAGTGCTCTGGGGGACCCCCAGAAAGGCGTTGGGGAGCCACCTGCCCAGACTCAGGGGCCCAGGGGTCCTGTGCCAGACACCTACCCCAGCATGGTGTGTGCGTGTGTGGCAGGGGCGTCTCTGCTGCAGTAGGACCCAATTCCCTGCCCTCCGGGGCGGAGGAAGATTGGGGGTGATTTGGAAGGGGGGGCAGGGAGGGAACACAAGAATAGTTTCCAGATGCGCCAGGATGGGAGGAAATGTTTGTGCTGCGCTTGGGGTGGTTCAGGAAAAAGGCAGAAGCCTGGCGACTGGGCGCCTGGGGCTCCCGGACAGACACTCACAGGCGAGCCACCCTAGTGCCTGTGGGCCTGACCGCACCCCCGCTGACTGCCTCCCTCGCTCCTTGCCTGCGTCTCTCTTGGCAGGCATTCCCCCAGCTTCCCACCAGAGGGCAGCAGTGACCAAGCTGTCCACCAAGCTGGACCTTTTATTTTTAATTGGAGGATAATTGGTTTACAGTATTCTCTTGGTTTCTGCCATACATCAGTATGAATCAGTCATAGGTGTATATGTGTCCCCTCCCTCTTGACCCTCCCGCCCCATCCCACCCCGCTAGGTCGTCACAGAGCCCCAGTCTGAGCTCCTGAGTCAGACAGCAAGTTCCCACGGGCTGTCTGTCTGACATATGGCCGTGTGTGTGCTTCCATGCTGCCCTCTCCATTCGTCCACCCTCTGCTTCCCCCATCCCGTGTCCACAAGTCTGTTCTCTATGCCTGCGTCTCCACTGCTGCCCTGCACATGAGACTCACCAGCACCATCTTTCTAGCTTCAAGCAGGACTGTTTTAATCTGAAATCACCAGCTCTGCATTTTCTGGGGCCTCAGTTAGTAAAGAATCTGCCTACAATGCAGGAGACCCAGGTTCGATTCCTGAGTCAGGAAGGTCCCCTGGAGGAGGAAATGGCAACCCACTCTAGTATTCTTGCCTGGGAAATCTCATGGACAGAGGAGCCTGGCGGGCTACAGTCCACGGGGTCGCAGAGAGACTGAGCGTCTGAGCATAGTCTGCATTTTCTGACATAACCCTCCCTGCCCACCCAGCATTTTGCAGCTTTGGGGGTTAGAGACCCGGGATCTGGGGTTCCCTGGGCTGACACCTCTCTTCTAGGACACCTGCTGCCTGCTGATGCACTGAGCTAAGCCCAGGACAGGCTGGGATCCTCTCACCAACGGGCCTCCCTCCTCCGCTTCTGCCTGTGAAGCGCTGCCCTGGTCCCGAGGGTTCCGTGTGCCTGGTGGAGGCGCTGCCTTCTCAGGCCACCTCCAGAGGCCCCGGGAAGGCAGGGTGAACGGCAGGGTGTGAGCGCAGACCTTCTTTAGCTGTCCTCCCCCTGTGGATAAGGGACGAGGCTCAGACAGGAGCCATGCTTTTGTGCTGGGTGGAGGGCGCCTTGCCTTGTGTATGTGCTCAGCTGACTCTGTGCAACCGCATGGACTGTAGCCCTCTAGGCTCCTCTGTCCATGGGATTCTCCCAGACCAGAATACAGGAGTGGGCTGCTGTTTTCTCCTCCAGGGGATCTTCCCTGTCGTGGCCACATCCCAAACGACGGTGATCAAACCTGCGTCTTTCGTGTCTCCTGCATTGGCAGGCAGTTCCTTTACCACTGTGCCATCTGGGAAGGCCAGATATGGGGTGGGGGAAACCTATGAGTGAAACCATTAGGTGTCATTTCGAGGGCTCCAAAGAGCTCTGGTACCATAGTCCTTTATGTCTCAGCCCAGAAAAAAATTCAGCAAGAGGTAAAGTAAAAGATAAGAAGCAATTTATTAGGATAGGATGCTTGTGAGACAAGTGGGCAGGCGAGGGAATGCCATGCCCTGAGAACTTACCTGACTAGTTTTATAATTAAAGGAAAATTCAGGAAGAGGGAGAAGAACTTCTTTGTCTTTCTTGAGTTATTTAGTCCCTGAGTTGTGTCCAACTCTTTGTGACCCTATGGACTGTAGCCCACCAGGCTCCTCTGTCCGTGCGATTCTCCAGGCAAGAACACTAGAGTGGATTGCCATTTCCTTCTCGTGGAGACCTTCCTGGCCCAGGGATTGAACCCGTGTCTCCAGCAAGTCTGCTTTGCAGGCAGGCTCTTTACCACTGAACCACTGGAGCAGGAGAGTTTTCTTGTCCCTGCGTGGCCAAGCTAGGTCCACAAATTATTGATTTTAGTGTGTGCAGAGAGCATGTCCCGGGGTCACTGACTTACTGGGCTCACTGGGCAGATGTGGGTCTCATGACCATTGTTTTATTGTTTGGGGGCATGTCTCATGCTTCTGTTGCATGGTTTCATGCTAAGCAAGCCTGCTTTCTTGAGCAATCATTAACTTACAGGGATGTCCTATTTTTCTACTTACTTTCTTGAGTAATCATTAGCTTACAAGGTGTCCAATGTTTTTTTCTACTTACCGTCCCCTGGTGGGATTAACCAGTCTCCCACGTTGTCTCTTTACTCTGTCTGTATCACATCTGCGAAGCACCTCCTGCACCCGGCACAGAATTGAGCAGGGTTTGAGGCCACGGGAGGGAAGAGGGGCTGGAGAAGACTTTCCTTCTGCCTTCCCCCCACTGCACAGGGCCCCTCTGACCTCTCCCCACAAACACACCTGGAAACCTGCAGTGGTTGGGCCTTCAGGACCAGGCCTGAGTCCTGGAGATGTGAGCGCCTGCTGCCGCCTGTGCTGGACAAGCCTGGAGCTCCGGGTTCCCTGCAAGGTCTGGGTGGATGTGGGGTCAGAGGCAAGGGTCAGGGTGCAGTTTATCCTCGCCCTCCACGAGGATCTCAGAATCCTCCCTCCCCCATCTTCCCTGGGCCTGGGAAGGGAATCCAAGAGCAGGCTCCACCCCTCCCCCAGACCTGAGGCACAAATGGAAACAGTCTGGAAAGAGAAGGTGAGCTGCCCAAGGTCTGGGTCTGGGAACTCCCAGGTCTGTGCTCTGACCTCTACTCCACGAGGCTGTCTCAGCCTCAGTGTCTCTCTCAGGAAATACAGGGACTCGGGGATGCTAGGGTTCTGTCTCCAAGGAGGGCATTGGTGTGCGGTGTGGGCTGGGCTCTTTCTAAGCACAGGACTCAGAGGGAGGTGGTGGAGACGAGTCTGCAGGGAGGCTGGGAACCACCGCATGCTATCTCAGCTGCACATGTGTGCAAGTGTTTGTGTGTAAGAGTGTGTGTGTGAGCCTGTGTGTGTGTACTTGCTCACCATCTACATGTCCTCCATCGTCCTTGTGGGCTTCAAGACCACCTGTGTTTCCGGAGAAGAGACCAGGTACTGTCTTGCAGCAACAGCCTCAGTCTGTGATGAGAGGGTCCTTATTTTATTTTAATTTTTTTGCCACACTGTGTAGCATGAGGGATCTTAGTTTCACAACCAGGGATGGAACCCAGGCCTCCTGCTGTGGAAGCGGGGAGTCTTAGCCACTGGGCCTCCAGAGAAGCCCCTAGGGGGTCCTTAGAGATCAGCTGAGTGCCCCGTGGGACAGCCTGGCCCATGCATCCCCCTTCTAGCATGGATCTCGGAGTGCAGGGGCTGCTGGGCAGAATGTGCCTGGCAGAGGAACAAACAGAATCCGGGCTCCCTGTCAGCTGTGGCCTCTAGATATGCCCTCAGGCATGCGGGCAGCTGGCTGGGGCCGGGGCACCTCCTAGGGTCCAGTGGAAGGACGGTGGAGGAGAAGAGCGCAGAGAAAGGATAGGTCTCAGCACAGCCCAGGGGTTCCTAGAAAGGGTGAGAGGGACCCAGACTCTAGTTCTGCCTCTGCCACTTACCAGCTTTGTGACCTTAGGCAAGTCATTCCACCTCTCTAGTCTCGGTTTCCTCACCTGTAAAATGGGGAGTGAAAATAGATAAATTCTCCTTTCTGGGTTGCTGTGAAGATTAAATAAGAAGCAGCACTCAGCCCAGGGTGCCCAGTACACAGTGAGTGCATCATTAACATGCTGGCTCCCAGATCAAGGCTGCAGGGCGGCCCCACAGCAGCCCCATCTCACATTTATGGGACCCCTGTTGAGAGCATCCCACTTCTGAGGCTGAAGCTGATCCTGTATTTTAACTAAGCAAGCATCCTGTTAGACCAGAGCCCTAAGCATCCTGTACAGGCCCCACCTCCAGACCACTGGGCCCCGAGGCCAACGGGACTTGCCCTTATTGAAAGCCAGACCCCGCTGCCCGCCAACCCGAGACGCTGCCCTGGAAGGGCTGTGTGCCCTGAGGTGGACTCCGTCAACCCATTTCACAGATGAGTCTGAGGTCCAGAGGCCGAGCAGCCCATGAGATGTGACCAGGCTAAGAGGGCACTTCAGAGCCCATGCCCTGGGGAGCCTATGGCATGGGGACCCCTCACACAGGGCTGGCCCGGCTCCAAGCGCTGGGGCTGAGGCTGCTTTCCTCTGGGCAGCCTGATGGGGGCCTGTCGCGCAGGGACTCCTGCGTCAAGCACAGGGCTGGCACACACATCCACAATTAAGCCGAGTAAATATTTACAGCCATTATGACGATTGATCGCCTTCGATCCTGTGCTCGGCTGTGAGAGAGTCCTGCTTACTCATGCTTTCTTAAAACCAGCCTCTCCTCTCACACATCTTTAATAATTCAGCTCCTAATTGTCTCCGAACGCAAACCCGAAAATGCCAACTCAGGGCCTTCCTCCCCGCTCCGGTCCTCCTATGGCCCTCCCTCCTATGCCCGGGGGCCCCCTCACTCAGTTTCTGCTGCAGCCCCGGCCCCTGCTTGGCCTGTGATCACTTCAGGAGGGACCCGGGCCCGCTGGGTTCCGATGCTCCCTCGCTCTGACTGCGGTCCCACAGGGAGGGGCCCCTGGAGCAGCGAGATGCCCGGCTGAGAGGAGGCCGGAAACGGAAGGCGTGGCCAACGCCCCGCAGTCTCCGAGGAACGGGAGGGAGGGGGGAGGACACGCGGCATCTTGGGGTGACGGCGGAGGCCACCCTGCCTGGGTCCCTGGATGGGCCTCTGGCTTGGACTGGGGGCCGGGGGTGGAGCCTGATCACTGCTTCCGCGTCTCCTGGGTGCCCGGGATCTCGGGGCGTCTTGGCTGGTGGCGCTCTTTGGCGCCCTCTGGGGGCCATCTCCATAAGGGGAGACGGGCGGGGGCGCTGCAAAGCGTTATCAGGTGGCCTGTGCGGACTGCGTCCCAGCACTGCCTATCTGCGTGAGCAGGGGATACTAAAAGCCCCATTCTGGGCTTTCCTGGGGGTCCAGTGGTTAAGACTCTAAGCTTCCAATGCAGGGGACACAGGATCGATCCCTGGTCGGGAAACTAAGATCCCACATGCTGTGCAACGCAGCCAGAAAACTCCCCCACCACTCTGAGCCCCACTTCCCGTCTAACTCGAGCTCCAGCCAGGTTGACACAGAAGTGCTGGGAAGAGTTGCCCACCCCCTCAAGCAGAACGTCTTACGGGGCCAGGCCTGACTGGGGTGGACATCACAGCGGGGGGAGCAAGAAGGGACCCAGGGATGATGGTCTGTCCTAGGTCAGCACCCCGCTGCTGCCAGGTAACCAGAGGCCAGGGTCCCCCATCCCGGTGAGGTCTCTGGGTTGGTCCTGTGCAGACTTCCAGGACACCCTGCCCTCCAGTCCCAGGCCAGGCCGAGAGCACCCTGCAAGTCCTTTAGTTTGCCCACCAGGTGCTATCCTGAGCTCTGGAGACACAACACACAACAGGGAACTGGACAAGTCAAAATTCCTCTAGAGATTTTTTTGTCTTTTGTTTTTTAATTAATTTTGCTGTGCAAGGTCTTAGTTGCGGCATTCGAGATCTTTAGTTGTGTCATGCGAACTCTTAGCTGCAATATGTGGGATCTTAGTTCCCTGACCAGGGATTGAACCCATGTCCCCTGCATTGGGAGTGTGGAGTCTTTGCCACTGGACCACCAAGGAAGTCCCCCCACTAGAGTTTGTGTATATGTCTTAGTTGTGTCTGACTCCTTGTGACCCCATGGACTGTAGTCCACCAGGCTCCTATGTCCATGTCCTATTATCCCCAGGCAAGAATACTGGAGTGCATTGCCATTTCCATCTTCAGGGGATCTTCCCAACCCAGGGATCAAACCCGCATCTCCTGCATTGTGGGCAGATTCTTTACCAAGTCACCAGAAAGTCCCACAAAGATGGGATTTTAAAGTCAAGAGGCTGGACGGAAGTTGTCCAGGGTGAGCCAAGAATGAACACCAAGATTTAAGGGTCTCTGACTCCTGTGCCCACCCCCTGAGCTTGGCTCCTGGCATTTGCAGAAGGGATCAACTGTTTATTCTGTCCTGAAAAGCACTTATCTATGTTCCAGACCTTCATTTTGTTCTACCGCTGATCAAGACAAGGTGCCCAGCTGTTTACAGGCTTCTGGGTCTAGAGGTGGACCCATGACCTGGCCAGCCAGTCATGGGGGGAAAACGCCCCAGGGCAGGGCCAGCACCAGGCCCAGACTGAGGCAATGAGAGCCCTTCCCAGATCTTCTGACACTGAGTAGCCCCAGGTCTGGAACAGAGAAACTGACTTACAGGCCTGATGGCTTCTAGCAACCCCCTCGCCGCTCCCATCTGTGTGCAGAGGTGGCCACAGCAGACCAGAGCTAAGTGTAGGCATGGCGTCCTGAGAGCAGTGCCCAGGGTGACGAGCAATACCCAAGAAGCACAGAGATCCTGGTCCCAGAAAACAGGCCATGGGTAAACCCCATGCCCTGTCCACCCCCCATCCCTCACCTGCAGGGCTGGGTCCACATGCACTTGACAAGCAGATTTGGACACAGGCTCAGCATGTGAGAAAAACCAACGACATTAAAGAGAGGCATTAAGCTCAATGAAATGCATGCATGCTCAGTCATTCAGTCATGTCCGACTCTTTGTGACCCCATGGACTGTAGCCCGCCAGGCTCCTCTGTCCTTGGGATTCTTCAGGCAAGAATACTGGAATGTTGCCGTGCCCTCCTCCAGGGGATCTTCCGAACCCAGGGACTGAACCCGCATCACTTATGTCTCCTGCACTGCAGGTGGATTCTTTACCACTGAGCCACCTGGGGGGTTCTCAAGCTCAATGAAATAAAGACCCAAATCAGCAGAGTTACTAAGGCAAAAGAAAAGTAAACAACGGAATGAGTATCATTAATATCCTCAGAGACCCAAGAAGACGTTATCTGCATACAGAAGAATCAACAATCTTGGAAGTGAAACTATAATTGCTGAAACCTAGAAAATTTCATAGATGGGTTGAATAGCACAATGAACACCCTGAAAAGCAAGGCACTGTAGCCTTTTCAAGTGATATATACTAAAAAGTGAAGAGATTAAGATATGAAATATAAGATCATGAAAATATGAAACTAAATAAGATCATGGAAGAGAGTTCAATTCTCCAATTGAGAGTTCAATTTCCAGGAGTTCCAACTTTCACCTAAAAGGAGCTCCAGAAAGCAGGTATTGGCAGAACAGAGAGGAGGAATTATTAATAGAAAAATTCTGAGTGTCATTTCATTTAATCTTTTCAACAATGCAGTGAGGGCCCCAGAGGAGATGGGAAAGGGACTTTTCCATGGCCCCATAGCTAGGACTAGAATCTGCTCTGGGTCTGCCTGTCTCTAGATCTGGGCTCATGCTTAGACACGCTGGTTACTCGCTAGAAGCTTATATTGGGAGAACAGTTCCCCCAAGTGTGGACC
Source organism: Cervus canadensis (assembly GCF_019320065.1). Classification (NCBI taxonomy): domain Eukaryota; kingdom Metazoa; phylum Chordata; class Mammalia; order Artiodactyla; family Cervidae; genus Cervus; species Cervus canadensis. The sequence continues at coordinate 2,043,150 of NC_057390.1, forward strand.
ACGGGATATTAATATGTGTTCCATGAAAAAGGGTTCTGTCGCAAATGCATTCAAGAAGCGCTAGGTGGAGGCGGTTTAACAAAGTGATGCGCTCTTTCTGTTTTGAAGGCGATATGGTGGCTAAGCACCCTGGCTGGCCTTGGAATCAGTCAGATGGGTTCTCAATACCTCTGTCTCTTCTGTGTGTGTGTGTGATGGTTGGGAAGACATTTTGTGCCACTACACTACCCCACTAACCCACCAGGCCTCACTTTTCCCATCTGTTAAATGGGAATCATAATTACATCCTTGAGATCCCTGGCTGTCTTTCAGGATTTAGGGGCCACAGGCAATGGTAGCTGTGGAACTGCTCCTAATGTGTAAGGTTGTACAAATATGACACGTCCTGTCTCCCATGAGTCCTGTCACTAAATCCTCCCTCTACTTGCCACATCAGGCCTTGATGGGCAGCTGTGCAGACTCCGTCTCCTACACAGTTTAGCAGTTTGGACTCCAGTGTCTGATCTCTTGGTAAACACGTGAGAGGTGAGAATAGGCCAGGATGCTGGCTTCAGGGAAACCTTGGGCAGCCCTGTGACCCGTTCCTGAGCCCTGGACATTGGGGTACAGCGGGATGCACCCAGAGATCATCCCGCCTGCTGCCGGGGGGCAGTGGGTTCTGTGTGCCCCCCGCACACCATCAAGCTTCTGCCAAATAGCATTATTTAATTGAAGCTAGTTGATTTACTGTACTATATAGGTTCAGTTCAGTTCAGTCGCTCAGTCGTGTCCGACTCTTTGTGACCCCATGAATTGCAGCACGCCAGGCCTCCCTGTCCATCACCAACTCCTGGAGTTTACTCAAACTCATGTCCATTGAGTTGGTGATGCCATCCAACCATCTCATCCTCTGTCATCCCCTTCTCCTCTTGCCCCCAATCCTTCCCAGCATCAGGGTCTTTTCCAGTGAGTCAGCTCTTCGCATCAGGTAGCCAAAGTACTGGAGTTTCAGCTTCAACATCAGTCCTTCCAATGAACACCCAGGACTGATCTCCTTTAGGATGGACTGGTTGGATCTCCTTGCAGTCCAAGGGACTCTCAAGAGTCTTTTCCAACACCACAGTTCAAAAGCATCAATTCTTCAGCGCTCAGCTTTCTTTATAGTCCAAATTTCACATTCATACATGACTACTGGAAAAACCATAGCCTTGACTAGACGGACCTTTGTTGGCAAAATAATGTCTCTGCTTTTTAATATGCTGTCTAGGTTGGTCATAACTTTCCTTCTAAGGAGTAAGCGTCTTTTAATTTCATGGCTGCAATCACCATCTGCAGTGATTTTGGAGCCCCAAAAAATAAAGTCAGCCACTGTTTCCCCATCTACTTGCCATGAAGTGATGAGACCGGATGCCATGATCTTAGTTTTCTGAATGTTGAGCTTTCAGCCAACTTTTTCACTCTCCTCTTTCACTTTCATCAAGAGGATCTTTAGTTCCTCTTCACTTTCTGCCATAAGGGTGGTATCATCTGCATATCTGAGGTTATTGATATTTCTCCTGGCAATGGTGATTCCAGCTTGTGCTTCTTCCAGCCCAGTATTTCTCATGATGTAATCTGCATAGAAGTTAAATAAGCAGCGTGACAATATATAGCCTTGATGTACTCCTTTTCCTATTTGGAACCAGTCTGTTGGTCCATGTCCAGTTCTAACTGTTGCTTCCTGACCTGCATACAGGTTTCTCAAGAGGCAGGTCAGGTGGGTCTGGTATTCCCATCTCTTGAAGAATTTTCCACAGTTTATTGTGATCCACACAGTCAAAGGCTTTGGCATAGTCAATAAAGCAGAAGTAGGTGTTTTTCTGGAACTCTCTTGCTTTTTCAATGATCCAACAGATGTTGGCAATTTGATCTCTGGTTCCTGTGCTTTTTCTAAAAGCAGCTTGAACATCTGGAAGTTTACGGTTCACATATTGCTGAAGCCTGGCTTGGAGGATTTTGAGCATTACTTTACTAGCGTGTGAGATGAGTGCAATTGTGCCGTAGTTTGAACATTCTTTGGCATTGCCTTTCTTTGGGATTGGAATGAAAACTGACCTTTTCCTGTCCTGTAGCCACTGCTGAGTTTTCCAAACTTGCTGACATATTGAGTGCAGCACTTTCACAGCATCATCTTTCAGGATTTGAAATAGCTCAACTGGAATTCCATCACCTCCACTAGCTTTGTTCATAGTGAAGCTTCCTAAGGCCCACTTGACTTCACATTCCAGGATGTCTGGCTCTAGGTGAGTGATCACACCATCGTGATAATCTGGGCCGTGAAGATCTTATTTGTACAGTTTTTCTGTGTATTCTTGCCACTTCTTCTTAATATCTTCTGCTTCTGTTAGGTCCATACCATTTCTGTCCTTTATTGTGCCTCTCTTTGCATGAAATGTTCCCTTGGTATCTCTAATTTTCTTGAAGAGATCTCTAGTCTTTCCCATTCTATTGTTTTCCTCTATTTCTTTGCATTGATCGCTGAGGAAGGCTTTCTTATCTCTCCTGGCTACTCTTTGGAACTCTGCATTCAGATGGGAATATCTTTCCTTTTCCCCTTTGCTTTTCACTTCTCTTCTTTTCACAGCTATTTGTAAGGCCTCCTCAGACAGCCATTTTGTTTTTTTGCATTCCTTTTTCTTGAGGATGGTCTTGATCCCTGTCTCCTGTACAATGTCATGAACCTCCGTCCATAGTTCGTCAGGCATTCTGTCTATCAGATCTAGTCCCTTAAATCTATTTCTCACTTCCACTGTATGATCATAAGGGATTTGATTTAGGTCATATGTGAATGGTCTAGTGACCATTTTCTAAATGGTCCCTAAAGTTCCCCACTTTCTTCAATTTAAGTCTGAATTTGGCAACAAGGAGTTCATGATCCAAGCCACAGTCAGCTCCCGGTCTTGTTTTTGCTGACTGTATAGAGCTTCTCCATCTTTGGCTGCAAAGAATATAATCAATCTGATTTTGGTGTTGGCCATCTGGTGATGTCCATGTGTAGAGTCTTCTCCTGTGTTGTTGGAAGAGGGTGTTTGCTATGACCAATGCGTTGTCTTGGCAAAACTGTATCAGTCTTTGCCCTGCTTCATTCTGTACTACAAAGCCAAATTTGCCTGCTACTTCAGGTGTCTCTTGACTTCCTACTTTTGCATTCCAGTCCCCTATAATGAAAAGGACATCTTTTTTGGGTGTTAGTTCTAAAAGGTCTTGTAGGTCTTCCTAGAACCGTTCAACTTCAGCTTCTTCAGCATTACTGGTCGGGGCATAGACTTGGATTACTGTGATATTGAATGCTTTGCCTTGGAAACGAACAGAGATCATTCTGTTGTTTTTAAGATTGCATCCAAGTACTGCATTTCGGACTCTTTTGTTGACTATGATGGCTACTCCATTTCTTCTAAGGGATTCCTGCCCACAGTAGTAGATATAATGGTCATCTGAGCTAAATTCACCCATTCCAGTCCATCTTAGTTCGCTGATTCCTAGAATGTTGACATTCACTCTTGCCATCTCCTGTTTGACCACTTCCAATTTGCCTTGATCCATGAACCTAACATTCCATGTTCCTATGCAATATTGCTCTTTACAGCATTGGACCTTGCTTCCATCACTGGTCACATCCACAACTGGGTGTTGTTTTTGCTTTGGCTCCATCCCTTCATTCTTTCTGGAGTTAGTTCTCCACTGATCTCCAGGAGCATATTGGGCACCTACCGAGCTGGGGAGTTTATCTTTCAGTGTCCTATCTTTTTGCCTTTTCATACTGTTCATGGGGTTCTCAAGGCAAGAATACTGAAGTGGTTTGCATTCCCTTCTCCAGTGGACCACATTCTGTCAGACCTCTCCACCATGACCCAACCGTCCTGGGTGGCCCCACACAGCATGGCTTAGTTTCATTGAGTTAGACAAGGCTGTGGTCCTGTGATCAGATTGGCTAGTTTTCTGTGATTGTGGTTGCCGTCTGTCTGCCCTCTGATACCCTCTCTCAGCACCTACTGTCTTACTTGGGATTCTCTTACCTTGGACGTGGGGTATCTCTTCACGGCTGCTCCAGCAAAGCACAGCCGCTGCTCCTTACCTTGGACATGGGGTAGCTCCTCTGGCCACCACTCCTGACCTCAAATGTGGGATAGCTCTTCTCGGCCCCCCCACCCCAACCTTGGACGTGGGGGAGCTCCTCTCAGCCACTCCCACGCCACACAGTTTATTATATAAGTTACAGGTGTATAATATAGAGATTCACAATTTTTAAAGGTTATACTTCATTTGGGCTTTCCAGGTGGTGCTAGTGGTAAAGAACCTGCCTGCCAGCACAGGAGATGTAAGAGATGTGGGTTGAATCCCTGGGTCAGGAAGATTCCCCTGGAGGAGGAAATGGCAATCCACTCCAGTGTTCTTGCCTGGAAAACCCCAGAGACAGAGGAGCTACAGTCCATGGGGTCGCAAAGAGTCGGACACGACTGAGTGACTGACGCTTTCATTTTAAGAGTGATAGCACATGCTGCAGTGGTTACTATAACGGAAATAAACCAAAACACACCAGACGCTGCATTGCCCTAGAAATGAAGCCCTGTCCCAGTTCAGGCTTGACCTTGGGCCCCTGCGGCCCTGCCTCCCTGGGCCGTGCTCCCTCTGATCATGATACCAGCTCACCTTCAGTCCCACACACCGCCCACCCTTCTGCCCCAAGCTTCATAGCCTGGCCCATCTCCCCGAAGCCTCCACACACCCTTCCTGGCCTTTAGACGTTTCCCATCCAAGCTCCCTATGGGAAACCTGGTCTGGACCTTGCGTCCAAGCTGGGAGCTCCTCTGACGTATTTCTCCCATCACAGTCCTTACTTCTCTATCATAACTGTTTCACTGTCTGTCTGCCCTCGAGAATGTCAGCTCCTTGAGGCCAGTGGCAGTGTCTGCCAGACACAAAGTAGAAAATAAAATACGTGTTGAATGTGTAATGCGTGAGTGAACCTAGGCCTCTTCTATTCTGAACTCTTGTGACTCTCCAGATTGAAGGAAGAATCTAGACCATTTTTCCTCCTCTGGTCCTTGACCTGTCCTCTGTGAGGGCCTCACAAGTGTCCATTCTCATGGACTTGCCTGGTGGGCCAGTGGTTAAGACTCTGCGCTTCCAGGGCAGGGGGCACATGTTCAGTCCCTGGTCAGGGAACTCAGATCTCGAATACGGTGCAGTGTGGTCCAAAAAAATTAATTAATAAATAAAATAGAAACAAGTGCCCGCCCTCAGCCAGTCCAGCACTCTGAGAAGAGTTGGGTATTTCCAGGGACGTTCTCAGAGCACCTGTTCAGGTTAGAATTTTGATGCTTTTGACAGTGGGTAGGGGAAGTGTGCAGCCTGTGTTGTTTGCAGTTGTGACTGGGGATGCTAATAGGGATGTTGAGGATGGCATGCTATTACGTACGTCAGTTCCTGGGGCTTCCCAGTAGCACTAGTGGTAAAGAACCTGATGTAGGAGCCACAAGCGTCATCAGTTCGATCCCTGGGTTGGGAAGACCCCCTGGAGGAGGGCACGGTAACCCACGCCAGTATTCTTGCCTGGAGAATCCCAGAGAGAGAGGAGCCTGGCGGGCTATAGTCCATGGGTCCACAGCGAGTCGAACACAACTGAAATGGCTTAGCATGCACGTGTCAGTGCCTAGAATACGGGCACTCAACAGATGAAGATGCTGCTATTACAACGATTACCCAGTTCCCTCCCTCCACTGGGCTCGGGGAGGGGGATGGACAGGCTGGAGACAAAGGTGGGACTCAGATCCTGGACTTCCAGCCCCGGCACCCTCTCTGGAGCTCTGGCATCTCCCCTGCTGTTTTCCATCCCAAGGTTTGGATTCCCAAGTCATTCATCTGTATCCAGCTGACCAGGGCATGTGTAATAACATACCTCCCCGAGCTGCCAGAGGCCACCACAGAAGCCGAGTAAGCAGCGTGCCGGGTGGAAATTCCCCAGGACACCCTTGGGCCCTTGGCTCGAGTTCAGACAAAGAAATACTTTCGTCCAGACATCTTTACAGATCAGCAACAAAGCTGTGATTTGAGAGCACTTAGCCGCGTTGTCATAAAACACGAGGATTGATGGCCCCCTGTGACTGGGGCGAATGCCAGGGGGAACAGGCAGACTCCGAGCTGGCCAACGATGCTTCCTGGGCACCTCTTGCATGCAGAGACTCAGCCCTGATTCAGCGCTGCACTAAAATACCGCGGCACTGGCCAGCATGTCCATAGAGCCCCTCACTGCTCAGCACGCTCTCGCATGCATGGATGCACCTGAGTCTCATGACCGCATACAAGGGGGTGTCCCTCGGATTAAAGAATGTTTTCCCCACTTTGGAGGTGAGGACCTGAGGCCCAGGGAGGTGGAGAGCAGCAAGACGTAGGCTGCACAGCCCCGGAACTCCTGACTCACCATCACGCTGTCCTCTTGCCAACACAGAGGCGGGAGAGCCGAGGTCCGCCGAGAACTAGAAATGGACCCAGCGAAACTCACAAATCAACATGGTGGGCGCTACATAAACTCCAAGGGTTTCAAGGCTTCCCTGGGGATCCAGTGGCTGAGACTCCACGCTCCCAATGCAGGGTCCTGGGTTCAGTCCCTGGTCAGGGAACTAGCTCCCACATACTGCAAGTGAGACCAGGGGCAGCCAAGTAAATTCATTCTTTTTTTTTTTTTAAGACGTTAAATTTTTAACAGCCAAAACAAACAAACAAGCAAAAGCAAAAAGCAAAACAAAACCAAACCTCTAAGGGTCTGAAGTGAAGTTGCTGAGAACTACGCCTGCCCTTATCTGGTCCTGTCATTTTGGAACTGGTTGGTTCCCCTGGGATGGAGCTGGGTAAGGTTAAGAAAAGACACAAGAAGAGGTGAGAAGTCCTCCACCTGAGGGAGAGAACAGGAATTCTCCATCACAGTGGACAGTGGACATGCTCTTAGGGGTCCTAAGAGCATGATGCCCTTAAGCATTCCATCACTCATTCAGTGTTACTAGATTCTGAAACCCCTGGGGCAACAGACGGGGATTTGGATAAGTCTTGCACAGGGATGGAAGCATGAAGAGAGATCCTCTCCTTCTGACCAAGGGGGGATCAAGCAGGTCAATGAGCAATCAAAAGACTGTTTTCCCTTCAAGTAGGCAGTGAGGGTTCCCCCAGCATGGTGACACTGGAGATGTGCGCACTTGGTCGGGTTGCTCAGTTCTTGCATGCTTTCCAAGTCTTTCCAGACCATGAGAGCCATGGAACTTGAACTGCTTAACTAAGCTACATGAAGTTCTTTCCTTCCAGAGACCACTGGCCTTGATTCTGGCCAAGATGCTGAGAGATCCCAGAGACTCCTCTGATGGGCAAAGACACTTCTAGAAGCTGGTTCCACGATGGGGAACTTCATCTCTTTAGTACTCCTTGTGTAACGTGTCTAAATGAAAAACTCTCTTGGGTTTAAGCTCTGAATGTCTTAATCTGCCTTAATGTCTTAATCCTTCATTTTGAGGGACATTATTTTTTGGGGCGTATATAATTATAGATTGGCCTATTATTCCTCCTAGAGTACTTTGGGAAAAAAGTACTTTGGAATTCCACTGTATTCTGGCTTCTGTGGTTTTTGTTGCAAAATCTGCCGTCGTTTGTACTCATTCTTCCCCACCCACTGGATGTCCTTTTTCATCTGGATGCCTTTAAAGTTTTCTCTCTACTGTTGGTTTTCAGCAGTTTGACCATGACATGCCTAACTGTGGTTTTCTTTGTATTTATTCTGCCTGGGTTTTGTTGACCTTGTTGAAAGGGTGGTGTGATAGCTTTCATCAGTTTGGGGAAATTTTCTGCCATTATTTCTTCAGATTTTAATTCTGTCCCTTTTTCTCTCTCCTCTTATTTTGGGACTCTGCTTATACATTTGTTAGTCTTTTTCAACTTTGTCCTTTGCCCACATCTTCCTTATATTCTTTCCAGTTTTTTTCCCATTCATTTTTAGTTCAGTCACGTTTACTCTAATCATTGTTACAGTTGTATTTAATCCATCATTTTACTACTTGTTTCTAAGTGACACTTTTTTATTCTCTTACTCCTTTACTGCCACCTGGCGTGGAAAACAAATTTCTTTTAGTGTACCATTTAAATTCCTCTGTTGATTTTCGAAACTATTTGAGTTACTTGCTTAGTGGATCTTCTAGGGATTACAGTATACGTTTTAATTTATCACAGTTTACCTCAGAGTAATATTAAATTAGTTTCAATAAAATGTAAAAACTTTCCTCCAATGTTTTCTTTTTCTCTCTTCTTTTTTTATCATCACATAATGTTATATCCATATATTGTTATAAGCCAGAACATACAGTGTTGTAATTATTGGTTTATGCAAACTTATATCTTTTAAAGAACTTAAGAGTAGAAATTTTTAAAAATATATTTATACAATATTTTAAATTTATGCACATAATTACTATTTCTGGCACACTTTGTTTCCTTCTGTGGATTTGAATTATTTTCTTTCAATGTGAAGGACTTTCTTATGTATTTCTCATTAGGCAGTTCTCATAGTAATGAATCCTCTTCGTTTATCTGCGAAAGTCTTTATCTCCATTTTTGAAAGTTGAAAAGTGAAAGTCGCTCAGTCGTGTCTGACTCTTTGCAACCCCATGGACTGTAGTTTGCCAGGCTCCTTTGTCCATGGAATTCTCCGGGCAAGAATGCTGGAATGGGTAGCCAGCCGTTCCCTTCTCTATGGGATCTTCCCCACCCAGGGATCAAATCCTGGTCTCCTGCATTGCAGGCAGATTCCTTACCATCTGACCCACCAGGAAAGCCCTTTTGAAGGGTAGTTTTTGCTGAATGAAGAATTCTTGGATGGTAATTTATGTTTTCTTTCAGCACCTTAACTATGTCATTCCACTGCTTTCCAGCCCCCATTTTTAAAAAGCTTATTTTGTGTCAGGGTAGTAGACACAACTTAGCAACTGAACAACAACAATAGCCAATTAACAATGTGGTGATAGTTTCAGGTGAACAATGAAGGGATTCAGCCATACATACACATGTATCCATTCTCCCCCAAACTCCTGTCCCACCCAAGTAGGTAACACTGAGCAGAGTTCCCTGTGCTATATGGTAGGTCATTGCTGGTTATTCATTTGAAGTGTAGCAGTGTGTACATGTTCATCCCAAACTCCCTAACTATCCCTTCCTCCCAGCCTCCATAATTTTGATGGGAAATCAGCTTAAACTCATATTGTCATCTGTATATGATGTGTCCATTTTCTCTTGCTGCTTCTGAGATTTTTTCTTTGTACTCCATTTGACAATGATGTGTATAGGTGCGAATATCTTCATGAGTATATTTTGGATTATTTGCGCTTCTTGGATCCATAGATTTATGTTTTCTGTTAAACTGGGGAACTTCAGGCTGTTATTTCTCCAACTATTTTTTTCTGCTCCTTTCTCCAATTCTTCTGGGACTCTCATCACACATATGTTGGTATGTTTAATATTTGTCCACAAGTATCTGAGACTCTTCATTTTTCTTTATGTTCTTTTGTTTTAGTAATTCCTATTCATATGTCTTCAATGTTACTGATTGTTCTGCCAGGTCAAATCTGCTAGTGAACCCCTCTAATGAATTTTAAATTTCAGTTACTTGACTTTTAATTCTCCAGAATTTCCATCTGGTTCTTTTATATTTTCTTTCACTTTATTGAGATTCTCCATCCAGTAAGTCATCAGTCATATTTTCCTTCAATTTTTAAAATAGGGTTTCCTTACATTCTTTGAATATATTTTAATAACTACTTTGAAGTCTTTGTCTGCTAAATCTGGCATCCTATGATGCTCAGAGACAGTTTCTTCCTCTTTTTTATCATGTTATTTATTTATCTTTGACCGTGCTGGGTCTCCATTACTACAGGGGCGTTTCTCTAATTGAGGCGAGCAGGGGCTGCTCTCTAGTTGCGGTGCTCGGGCTTCTCGTTGCAGAACATGGGCTCTAGGGCACTTGGACTTCAGTAGTTGTGACACTTGCGTTCAGTAGTTGCGGATTCCAGGCTCAAGAGCTGTGGCGCATGGGCTTAGCTGCTCCGTGGCATGTGGGATCCTCCTAGATCAAGGATCAAACCCATGTCTCCTGGATTGGCAGATGGATTCTTTACCACTGAGCCACCAGGGAAGCCCAGAGACGGTTACTTTTGCCTGTTTTGGTTTTTTCCCCCTGAATGTGAGCTGTATTTTCTTGTTTCCTGGTACGACTTTTCACTTTCTGTTGAATACTGAGCCATGTGCAGCTGTTTAGCAGATGGGATCGGCTTCTATGGGTCCCCTGTGTTGTCAGGGTTGGAGGCAGTGAGAGGCAGATGTGGATTCCAATTTCTTCTCACCTTCACTTCATGTCCAGTTTTGTTTTTTTTTTTTTCCCTGTCTTCTGGAGCTGCTGACATACAGCAACTTCAAGCATAGTCAGAGGGACCGCCTTCCATAGACTTCTTCCTCAGCTGCCACTGTTGTGTAAGGACTCATTCTTATAATTAACCCCTTATTCCATATCACTGATGGTGGCTCTGCTTCCCTTACCAAACCCTAACTGACACGAGATCCCAATTCTCTGTTAAAATTTAAACTTCATCTTTTCATTCATCTCATCCATTTCTTTTTCCATTTATAAAAATATTAATTACAGTTATTTTGAAGTTCTTATCTGCTAACCCTGGGCCTCTCAGGTGGCATGAGTGGTAAAAAAAAAAAAAACAAAACCCACCTGCCAACGAAGGAGATGTAAGGAGCGTGGGTTTGATCACTGGGTTGGGAGGATCCCCTGGAGAGGGCATAGCAACCCACTCCAGGATTCTTGCCTGGAGAATCCCATGGACAGAGGAGCCTGGTGGGCTGCAGCCCCTGGGGTCGCAGGGTCAGACGTGACTGAAGCAGCTGAGCGCTCACGCACATCTGCTAACCCCAGCATCTGGGTCACCTCTGCGTTCTGTTTCTGTTAACTCCATGATCGGCCACCTTTTCCTTCTTATGTTTAGCAATCTTTCATTGCAGGGCGAACACTGTAAATGAGATGCTGTGGATCCTCTGGATTAGTTTCTCTTCCCGTAAAGCGTGTTAAGCTTTGTGTTGGCAGGCAGTTAAATTCCTAGCAAATCACACTAACTCTGTCAAAGCTTACTTTTTGGCTTTGTTGAGGCAGGTCTGTTTCAGCTTTTCTCCTTATTTATAGAGTGTAGCTGTTTTCTTAAGGTACGGTCTTAATTCTGAAGTGTGGCTTTCGTGATCTCAAAGGAAAGCACAGGGTTTCACCAGTGTCCTCCCTTTTGGCTGGGTGTGAACCTCAGTATTTCCTTGGAGCTGTGTGACCTCTGAAATCTCTGATCAGCAATCAGGCTTCCCAGCAGCTATTTTTGGCAAGTCCTCTTGAAGTTCCCTGTTCGTGCACAACCTGAACTAAGGACCAGGGGACAGTTTCATATAGATTTTGGGGGCTGATCCTTCACTGTGGCTTCTTCCTTTCCAGATCCCTGCCCTCCTTAAATCACGGCCACTTAAGCATTTCTGAACTCTGATTTCTTTTTCCTCTACCCAGTGTGACCACCAGTGCTGGGAGGTTTTACTGCACTTTTTCAGCATTTTGGAAAAACATGATCAGATGAAATGAATGTGGGAATCATTTAAAGTGATTCTGTCTCTCAAGGACCATTATCCTGTGTTAATTGCTGTCCAATGCCCGCATAGAGTTGTTTTACATTTTTTTCCCAGTTGTTTTCCGTGGTAAGAGAGAGCTGATGCCAGCTATTCCATTATGATTGGGACTTCCTTTTCTGCTCTCAAGGGAGTTGAGTGATATAGTGGCATTTGTATGGTTAAAAACACAGACGTATTCAAGCTCACCCATATTCCTCCTTGGCCTCTGAGCATCATTAGGATGTGCAATAAATCCTTTTTCTGTAATAACAATAGAAGCTACAGCCCTCAAATGGGCAAAGGACACTGTTCTAAGTGTTTTACATGTACTTATTTTACCCTCAACACTCACTTGATATAGATATCACCATTCCCACTTATGGTTGCAGGAACTGAATCAAATTGAGGCTAAGTTACTTGCCTAAGATCACATGGCTAATAAGTGGAGAAGCCACGATTTGAACCGATGCAGCCTGACTTTGAACTATGGTGCTGAAGATGACTCTTGAGAGTCTCTTGGACAGTAAGGAGATCAAACCAGTCCATCCTAAAGGAAATCAACCGTGAGCATTCATTGGAAGGACTGATGCTGAAGCTGAAGCTCCAATACTTTGGCCACCTGATGTTGCAACTAAGACCCAGTCAAATAAATAAGTAAATAAAAAAATAAAATATTAAAAAAAAGAAGAAGAAGAAGCCGATTCCTTTGCAAAAGGAATCGGCACCATCCACAGGGTGAGGGCTCAATAAATACTTACATCATTGACTTATCTAAGCCCCACCCATGGAGAGGCCTATCAGTAGGGGTCGATGAGACACAATCTGAAGCCTTTTTAAAACTCTGCATTGGAGGAAATTGATTCTCTTTATTTAATATCTCTTTACTCAGCAGGCAGATGGGTAAGACCTTGGACCTTGGGCCTAGGTACCGTAAACAGGTTTTTGTGCAGACAATGTTGTTTGTTTGCCTCAATGTACTCCTTACCTTCTCCCTGTTTAGAAAGGGCTACTCACTGTCTTAAGGCTTCTGCAGCAGTCTTTGCTACACTGGTGTTCTCACTCCTCTTGCTAGCAACTGGTTTAGGGATGGCATGTGAAACAAATCCAGCCAATGAAACATGAGGGATTGTCCCTGCTATAAATAAGAGACATAGGAAGAGATGGTCCCTTCTTATTTTCCAGGATATGCCAGGGTGTGATGTCTGGAACTGTGCATCCATCTTGTGATCATGAGGTCAGTCTACTGTGAATAAGACAGACACTCTGTGGCTTGCAGTGTAGGTAGATACAAGAAACCAGATCTTTAAAGGTACTGTTGAATCTGAACTGACTGTCCCTGGAGCCAGCCTCCTACTGGACTTCCCGTACGTGACATGATAGAGTTCCTTGTGGTTTAAGCTAATGAATGGAGGTTTTCTGTTACCTGTGGCCATAAATCTCTCACATTTCATCTGAAGTTGGGCTGGGACAGAGATTATGTGAATAGGTTCTGTGTGGTCCCATGGGTCTGTTCGATTGGAGGGCTTGGGCAATGAAATAAGGCAATACTGGACCCCTTTCTGTCACTCCCTAGGTGGTCCTGGCTCTGAGAAAGCAGCTCCTTCAAGAACAAGGTCCCTCATGTGTGGCTCAGAATGCTTTCACATCCATCAGCTTGTCAGATGCTCACAGCTCACAGTGTGACAGGCGGGTAAATGTCACTAAGTGACCCCATCTTGCAAGAAGGAAAGGAAGGCTCGGAGAGGTGTAATGCCTTGGCCAAGTCTGCCGACAGGTCAGGGTTGCAAATAGGGACTTGGCCCTGGTTCACATGACCAGCCTCAGCCGAATGTAGAGACTAACAAGGGGGAGGAGGCCAGGAAAGTCACCTCTGTAGATAGGACATTAGGCTGAGACCCAAAGAATGACTAGGGTGGGTGAAGAGGAGGAGGAGGGCGGGCACTATGGCTGAGGGAAGCCCGCACAGCGACCTGGGGAGGGAGAGGCCTGGCAGCTGAGGGCATGGGTGGGGTCCTGTGAGCAGAGGAGAGGTGGAGGAGCCTGACCGTGCGGGTCTAGAGGGATAAGGTGCTGCTGGGTTACAATCGCTGGCTCTGAGAACTTCCCTGGTGGTTCGATGGTTGAGAATCTGCCTTCACATGCAGGAACGCGGGTCTGATCCCTGGCTGGGGAACTAAGATTCCCAGAAGGCTGTACACTGTGGCTAGGACCCAATGCAGCCAAATAAACAAATTTTTTTTTTTTTTTAAATCACAGGCTGTGGAGCTGACTGCTTGGATTCAAATCCTAACACTGTGGTTTATCAGCTGTGTGCCCTTCAACAAAGCATTAACCACTCTGTGCTTTAATGTCTTGTCAAGAGATCGGAATCTGTGAGGAATAAGGGAGACTGATCTGTGAGCTATACTGAAGCACCTCGTAATAGTGAGTGCTCAGAAGATGCCAGCAGCTCTCATGGGGCTTGTTAGGGATTTTGATCTTTGGTCTGTGAGTCATGGAGAATTCAATCATCAGGACCATCTTGGTCGCAAGGGACAGCAACCCAGCTCACATCGGTTTAAGCAACAATAGGGGGATTTATCGGCTCCTCTCACTGGAATAAATAGGTTTGGATGTGCCATCAGGGACAGCTGGATCCAGGCACACAACACCGTCAATGGGACTCAATCTCCTTCTCTCCACCCTTGGCTCTATTTTCTCATGAAGGGGCTACATTCTCAGGGTTGCTGTCCTCACGTGGTGGCAGGCTGGCCAACTATCTGTCATAGTAAGAGACAGAGCTTCTCTCTTGTCCCAGGGCCAGTCCCATGGAGGTCTCTCATCACCCTGGCCCCTGTGGTGCCCATCCCTGGGCCAGTCGCACGGCACTTAAGCAGAATTATGGAGTTGGAAAGAAGAGTCATTGCCGATGGACCAGTCATGTCCCCAAACCTCTGAATTTCTGGCCTGAGGCCAGGAGCTTCCTACACTGGCCAGAAATCAGGGTGCTGCTACCAAATCAGACGGAGAAATATGGAGCAGGTTGAGTCAGAGAGTCACTGAGGTTTCAAGCAAGAGAAGGACCTGATGTTCACCTTGAGATGATCACTCTGGCTGCTGGACGGAGACAGGAGGACGGGGGGAGGTGGGGGGGGCTTGCAGGGCGGTGTCGGGGGTCCAGGAGGAGCAGAGATGGAGGAGAAGGAGGCCGCTGCCTGCGCTGAGTGACAGACAGGAGTGGGGCAGGGGTGGGGACAGGCAGAACCCAGTCTAAGAGCCAGGGTTTGGGCCTGAGCAGCCGTGACAGCCTCAAGCCGTCAGCTTGAGGAGGGACTTGTTTGGGGTGAGACTGCGTGATCAGCTTTGGCTGCACTGCATTTCAGGAGCCCTGGGACATCACAGGGAGGAATCTTAGAGGCATTTCTTTGGCTGTGGAATTCCACTCCTGGGCATTCTCGTTCGGCTGTTATGAAATATGAGAAGGATGACTAAATTGCATGGTGCCCGTTCTGCCCAATAGAATGTCCTAGAACCAAGGAAGGCCTGCCGTCCAGGGAGTTGGGACAGGAACAACTTGCTGGGCTGTTTGCAGGAAATGGGTCTCTTAAACAGCATGTGTCCGTCCCAATTTCTCCCTTAAGAGCTGAAAGACCTCTCGAAATCCTTGGGCAGCTAGGTGGTCAGGAACAGTAAGCAGGCAGCACCCAGTGAACGCTGGCCAAGCTGACAGGGTCTGCACTCACAGGAGTGGGCAGGGCAGCTGGTGAGAAAAGAGGACCAGGATCATGGGAAGTGTGGGGGCTGACAGCCAGCACGCAGCACGGAAGGGGTGGCCCAGGCAGCAGAGGCCTTGGGGCTCAAAGGAGACGGCGCTCATGCCGGGGGTTAGTGCAGGGCTCCAGGGTGGCTTCCTGGTGGTAGAACTGGTGTGGCATCAAAAATATTCCAGGCACCTACTGTACAGCACAGGGAACCCTGCTTAATGTCACGTGGCAGCCTGGATAGGAGGGGAGTTTGAGGGAGAATGGATGCATGTATATGTATGGCTGAGTCCCTTTGCTGTCCAGCGGAAACTTTCGCAACATTGTTAATTGGCTATACTCCAAATTAGAAGTTAAAAAAATATTCCAAGCCAAAGGAAGACTATGACCTCAGGTGCGAGGTGCAAGCCTAGGTTTAGAGGGTACCCCACCCAGCCCCAAGGCAGCTGGGTCTCTGAAACATTCTAAATTAGATCAGTCCTCCTGGGGCCTCCCATACCACCTGCAAGGTCTCTAGTGAGGGTTCAGCCATCCCCACCTCGCCCGCCTTCCCCCGTCTCCTGAGGAAGAGCCAGCAGCCCCTGGAGTCCGACCTCTGCGGCCACCCTCAGCCCCCTGCCCTGCAGAGATTTCTGTGTCTGCACTCCTCCCCTGAGCCTGGCCCTCCCCTAAAGCAGAGAGCGGGCATCAGGCAGCACAGCCAACACCCAACTTGCTTCCTGCCCCCTGAGGCCTTTAGGGGGTGAGGAGGGGTGAATGAGTGCCAGGGCAAATGCCCCCCTGGGAGGGGAGCCAGAGGCAGCTGGAAAAGGCCAGGCCTGGCCTGGCCCTTCATGGGTGTGGCGAGGATGTACGGGACTTGGAGGGTTGTCTGCCAGCTCCCCCTCCGGGTCCTGGGCAAGTGGGCTGTGAGAGTGCGGCCAGTGCAGCCTCAGTGGGCCCGGGTCGGTCCCCAAGCTGGCAGGCCCCAGGCTCGTGAGCGAGCAGGGCAGCCAGCTTCCCATCCATTAGGCCCCTGGCCTGGGCTGCTAATGCCAAGCAAGCGGACATTCTCCTCTCAGCCCTGGTACCCACTTAGGCGTCGTTAATATTTTACGCTGCATAGCCAGGGATCGATGTCTGGTTTCTAGCTCGGTGTTTATGGGTAGTCACTGAAGCTGTCATGGGGGAGGTGTTTGGGAGCACCAGGGGAAACTGAGGCAAGAAGCAGAGTTGGGGCAGCTCAGGAGGAACCCCACTCACCCCAAGATGGTTGCTCTCTTCTCTGCCCCCTGCCCTCCATCTATCTTAGGTCTGGCACCCTGCTCGGAGAACATGGGCCATCAGAGCCTATGACAGATGCCAGTCCTTGTATTATTCAATTCTTTACAAGCCCCTGTAGGGTCTGGATCATCACCACCACCACCCCTTTTATGAATGCATGTGAGAGTGCTTAGTCACTCAGTCAACTCTTTGCCACCCCATGGACTGTAGCCTGCCAGGCTCCTCTGACCATGGAATGCTCCAGGCAAGAATATTGGAGTGGGTTGCCATTTCCTTCTCCAGGAGACCTCTCCCACCTAGGGACTGAACCCACATCTCCTACATTGCAGGCGTTTTCTTCACTGTCTGAGCCACCACGGAAACCCCTTTTATGGATGAGGAATAGGCTTGAGGAGGTTTCATGCCGCTGGGCTCTTAACCAGGCTATTGAGTGAGGACTGGCAAACTAGCTGGGAAACAGGCTAGACTTTGCTCAGCACTGAAGTGTGTAAATTAGATGGCAGAAGGCTTTTTAACCTTTCTAGACTATTACACATAAGCAACTCGTGGGTTCCAACAGAACCACTTAGACCTCTTGCTTTTGGTCAGTGGAGACTCACCACATGCCCACTTAAGTGGAGTTAAACGCTGCGGATTTACAGTTCTTTAAAAATATCTCCAATAACTCAGTCTTTTACCCACGTGTGTTAAACAGTGAGGTTGAACTGCACAGAGAGAAAAGAGAGACGCCAGGCCTTTCTCTGCGTCAGCTTCCACCGGAAGCAGTGCCCTGTCCCAGGACAACATCTGCTCTGGAACTCAGCAGGCCTGGGGTGCACCTGTATCCCCTTCCATAATCCACCCTCTAGGTCTCAGTGTTTCCACCTGTAAAGTGGGAGAAGAGGAATGCCCATTGGGGGAGCCCGTAAGGATTACAAGTGAACCTAAAGGCTCGGCTCGCCTGCAGCTCCAGCAGGGCCCTCGGCTGTGCCCGCGGCGGTTTTCCGCCACGCCACATCCCTCTGCACTTGGGGCGCAGTACACGCTCAGTATTTGTTGAATGGAAGAGCAGGTAGCAGGGCTCCCTAAGTGGAAGCCGCTATTGTTCAAGCGTTAGGGCCAAACAGGGTTTACTTTCCCGGGCGTGGTCCGGGGCTGGATTTCCCACTGCACTAAGAAACCCGAGAACAGGAGAACTTACTGTTCACAGCAGCCCACCGCGGCCGCGCTCCGAGTCCTGGGTCGGTGAGCGCACCGCGCCCTCAGCGCCCGCCGGAGGGCAGCAGAGAGTCACGGCTTCGGCCCCCAAGTCCCGGAGTTTGGGGCTAGGAGGATTCCGGGCTCCGCCCTGCCACGCCCCCACCTCTCCCCTTTCTTTCTCCTTCCTTGCGCGGCTTTCCTTTCCCACTCTGTGTCCCCGGGCAGGAAGAAAGCGATACACAAACGATTTAGCACTCCCTCTAACTGCCCGCATGTAGCACTTGACATCCGCTCGGCTCTTTCCCACAGCCGGAAAGGCAGGCACCAGCCCCTCTTTGTGGACGAGGAGGAGGAGGCTGCAAGTCCCTGACTCGACCAAGGTCACGCAGCAAAGTCAGGACTTGAACTCAGCTTCGTAGACTCTAATGCCAAAGCCCAACTCCCTCCTAAAGCCTCGAGCGCATGAACTCGAGAACTTTGGGTACCAACTTTTCCATTTTTTTGCACGGAAGCCAGACCAGGGCCAAGTTCAATCTCCGGCCGTGGACTGATGGTTGTGGGAAATACCCTGGGGCGAGAGGGCTTCCCGGCTTCTCCGAAGGCCAGCTGTGTCCTGGCCCGCCGGGCGAAGAGCGGCGGTGGCCAGGCTCCGCGCCCCTCCATCGGGGCCCCGACTCCCCCGGGGGTGGCGCTGCGGCTCCCTTCCGGCCCCGGCCTCCTCCCCTGCCACACGGCCCCACCCCGCACGAGCGAGTCTGTAAAACCGCGGACCGCTCGGCCACGCGGGGCCTGGCTGGGTAGCGCTGGCTCTGCGCCAGGCACCGTCTGCGGGCTGGCCCGTGCGGGGCGGGGCCACCTCCCTCCGCCCCTTCCCGGTCTGGCGCGCGCGGTGTGTGTGGCGGGGTGGGAGGGGGGGCCTGCAGGGGACTCCTCCCCTGGTGGTCGCCGCGCCTAGGCCAATGAGCGCGCGGGGATCCGCGATGGAGGCTGGGGCGACCGGGAGCGCCGGGGACCCCCGCCGCCGCCGCCGCGCCCCCGTGCCCCGGAGCCCTTGGGTCTGGAGAGGGGCCGAAGGAGGCGCGGCGCCCGCTCTGGGCATGGAGGCGCCTCTGGCCAGAGCGGGCCACGCGAGCTGCGCTCTGCGCCGCCGCCGCGCCTCGAAGTTTGCCGGCTGACTCGGAAAGTTGCGCTCCGGCTCTGTCGCCGCTCCGCATCCGACCTCCGGGCCGGCCCCAGCTCGCCGCCGCCGCCGCCGCCGCCCTCCGCGGGGCCCCGGCCCCGCCGCCGCCCGCAGCCCCGCCTGCCGGGGGCATGTGAGCCGCGGTCTCCCCTAGAGGCCGGGCGGGCTGCACCGGCCCCGGTGCCTCCGGAGGCAGCGTGAGGGCGAGGGGCACGCCCCGGCCCCAGGCAGCAGGGGCCGCCATGGGCATCCAGGGCATGGAGCTGTGCGCCATGGCCGTGGTGGTACTGCTGTTCATCGCCGTCCTCAAGCAGTTCGGCATCCTGGAGCCCATGTCCATGGAAGGTAACGCGTGGCCTCCCGCCCCTTGGCGGCCCTGCGCCGGGGGCCGGCGGTCAGAGGGGAGAGAGCAGCACTTGCGCTCCGGGGTGCGGGTGCCCAGGTCCACCCGGCGAGGGGCGGCCCTCGGGGACGCTGTGCTCTGCGGCCCTGCCCGCCTCGGCCACCGCCCCCTCCTGGCTCCGGAGGGCTGGTCTGGATCTAAGGGCGCATAGAGGGCTCAGACTCTGAAAAGCCCCAGAGTGGGTGCAGCCGCGGTGTTCGAGATGAGATGGGTGTAAGCGAGATCCCGGGAGAAGCCTTGAGCTGGCATCCCCGGCTGTCCTAGGCCCGCCGGTCCGAGCCGCCCCCGGTGAGCTTGGCGCCCGGCGGTGGGAGGTGGCAGAGGGTGAAGATAGCAGGGACGACCCTCAGCCCAGGGCGTGTAACTGCAGCAGCGAGTAACACAAAACCTCTGTCTCGTGATGAGGCCGGCCCTTCACCGGTAGCCCACATCCAGTCCCCTTTCCCCAGGCAAGACTCAGGAATGGGTAACCAACCCTCAGGCGCCTCTGTTTTTGTCCCAATAAATATTAACCGAGGAGACAGACAAGCTCTTAAATCAGACCCTGATGGTGTCCCTGGGGCCCTTGACGGGTAGGTACCCTTAAGAGTTGCCTCCGGTCCCAGTACCTCCCACCCTCTGGGCAGGTCAGGAGAGGAAGCCGCTCCAGGGCACATCCATTGTGAAGGGGGACCTTGACCCACCAGGGCTGTAACTCATCCTCTGTGTCCTGTTCCTCTGGACTGTGGGGAAGGGGCTGGCCAGTCTTCTTTCCGTCACCTGTGCGCCCCTGCGGTCCTCAGGGGAGGATGGGCATCCTGCCTGCCTCAGCACTCCACTGACCTTGCCAGGCTCCAGCTCCTGGGACTAAAACCCAGAGGCTCAGGGAGGGGAGGAGCGAGAAACTGCCCTTGCCTCTGGACGTCCAGCACACCCTCTGGCCTAGGGATGTGCCCCCCAACCCCCTGCAAAGGGCTGCTGAGGGCAGGAAGGGGCCCAGGGGCCAGGAAGCAAGGCCCGGCTTGATTCAGAGCCCAGGTCTGACTTGTTAGCTGAAGTCCGTGGCCATGCGCCCTTCAGAAGGCATTGAGCTGCTTCACACCTTTTCAAGGTGAGTTCAGGAGACCCTGAGAGAAGGGACTTGCTGAAGGTGGTTCTCAGAGGTGCCATCTTGAACTTTACATCGTAGCTGGGGGAGACAGGCTTCCCTGGTGGCTCAGATGGTAAAGAATCTGCCTGCAATGCAGGAGACCCGGGTTTGATCACTGGGCCAGGAAGATCCCCTGGAGAAGGGCATGGCAACCCACTCCAGTATTCTTGCCTGGAGCATCCCATGGACAGAGGAACCTGGCGGGCTACAATCCGTGGAGTCAGAAAGAGTTGGAGCTACTGAGCGACTTTCACTGGGAAGATAATTGCCCAAACTGGGCCTGCACTTGGCTGGATGGATACTGGCCCTGGCAGGAAGAGTCTGTGACAGGCACCTCCATGGGAAATGCAGGTAGGGGTAGGGGGCATCTCACCCAGTGGTGCCCTCAGAGCCCATGCCCCCTGCATGCACTAGCACACCCACATCCCCTACCTCGCCCCACCTGGAGTCCATAGTAGGCAGGGGGGTATTTGGTACTCAGGAATCTGAGGCCCTACATCACTCTTCCTCCATTTCTTGGGCCCTCCTGGGACCACCAAGGCCTGGGAGCACCAGCCAGCCTCACTCTACTTTTTATTGACACTATAGAGTCTTCTTAAGGGAGCCTCGCATGCTTGTGGTTCTGGGAGCTTGAAGTTTACCTTTGCGATTTTAAGAAGGGATTTGTTCACAGGGTGGGTCAGACGTGTCAGAGCACAGGTGGTTTATTCGGCTTACTGTGGAGCCCACTTCTGGCTCTTATCAGTTTGTCTCTTTTGGTACATCTGTCCACTCATGCCCTTTGACTTCTGGGGTCTCGATGCGGTGGGAGGTGCATGGAGCCTCAGAGTCAGCCAGAGATCCCTGAGCTCGGACCTCCTATCACCCACACATACCGGCTGTAAAGCCCCTTAACCTGTTTGAGCTTTGGCCTGACTGTCTATAAAGGGAGGCCAATAATAATGCCTGCCCGAAGGGCTGCAGCAGACTTTGAACTAGTTGAGTGAAGGTGCTAATGCCCTCAGGATCATTCTTGGTGTGTAGTAAATGCCCAGACTTTGTGAACCATGGCTATCACCAATAATTAGAGGATGATTACTGTTAATAGCAGAATTGAGTCACGGTTGAAAACATCCTCTCACTCAGATCAGCCACCTCTTCCTATGTCAGAAGGGAGTTCTGAGTACCAGATGGTCCATGTTGATGGCAATGATGCCGGCTAAGTGCCTGGAAGGGCCCATTGGCCAGGCAGTGCCTAAGGGACTGTCATGGGCTGTGAGGAGCCCAGGCCCTTGGGCCCCAGCCTGGATGTGAGCTGGCACTGCGAGAAGAGGGCGCCCCCCAAGAATACGTGCACTTAATTGGATGTTGTCTCTTGTCCTCTTTGAGCCTCTGTAGCTCTCATCTGTAAGAGACCAGAGTTATGGTGCCCTTGGGGATTGTTAGGAACTAATGGATTTGAGTTCTGGGGACACAGGCTTCTAGAAGTAGATGCAGAAGTTGAAAGACCTTCCTGTCTGTCCAACCAGTCTCTGTCTCTAGGCGACTCCATTGACGGGGAGTTCCAGCCTGGCTTGGCCACTAGCTCACTGGGCGACTTTGGTGCGTCAAGCCTTCTTGAGGCTCGGTCTCCCGGATTCCCAGGTTGCTCGGTGGTAAAGAAACTGCCTGCAGTGCAGGAGGTGCGGGTTCGATCCTTGGGTCGGGAAGATCCCCCAGAGAAGGAAATGGTGACGCACTCCAGTGTTCTTGCCTGGGAAATCCCATGGACAGAGGAACCTGGCAGGCTACAGTCCGTGGGGTCGCAGAGTCTGACATGGCTTAGCAACTTAACAGCAACAAGAAAATGAGGATACTAATAGAATGTTTCCCCCTGTACACCTCGCTGCCGTCTATGGGGTCGCACAGAGTCGGACACGACTGAAGCGACTTAGCAGCAGCAGTGCACCCCCAGGGGTGTGGTGAGCTGAAGCACCTTGAAAAAGTTACCGACGGGACACAAATCTAAGCGGATCTCATGAGTGTGGACACCC
Source organism: Cervus canadensis (assembly GCF_019320065.1). Taxonomy (NCBI): domain Eukaryota; kingdom Metazoa; phylum Chordata; class Mammalia; order Artiodactyla; family Cervidae; genus Cervus; species Cervus canadensis. The sequence goes on from NC_057390.1 coordinate 2,065,750, forward strand.
TGGTGAAAAGTGAGCCTGGACCGGTAAGCTTGGTGCTCACTGGTAAGGCTGGCTTGGCCCAGACACCGGACTTTGTCGTCCACATCTGTGGCCCAAGGCTTGACTTGGGCTGCTGCCTGTCTTATCTCAGTCCACATTTTCCAAGTTCTAACTAGTAGCTCTCAACTGAGAGCAGTTTTGCTCCTCAGTGGACATTTGGTGGTGTCTGGAGGTGTTCTGGATTGCCACAACTGATGGGGAGGGTACCAGGGGCATCAAGTGGGTAGAGACCAGGGATGCCGCTAAACATCACGCAAGGCCCAGGCAGCCCCTCACCACAAAGAATGCTCAGGCCAAGGGACTGGCGGTCCAGTGGCTAAGACGCCGTGCTCCCAGTGCAGGGGGTGTGGGTTCAATCCCTGGTCAGGGAGCTGAGATCCCACATAGCACGAAGTGTGGCCGCAAAGTAAAAAAAAAAAAAAAATTGTAAAAGAATGCTCAGACCCAAATGTCAGTGGTAAAGTTGAGAAACCTTGTTTTAGAAGGAGCACTGGCCAGGGGCTCGGAGAGCTGCCTTTCAGCTCTGACGTGGCCCCTGACATGCTGATATAACTTGGGAAAATCACTATTCCTGTCTGAGCTCCGCTTCCTTGTCTGTAAGTGGAATCTATCAGTGGGGAATGGGATTAGAAGCACCCTCTCCCCCTGGGAACTCCCCCTGACCCTTCTGGATCCCTGCCCCAGGGTTGTATTAGATGACACTGTCCTGGAATTTTCTGTATCCCTGTCCCCATTTACGGTGACCCCTCCAAAGGCTGCAAGCACTTGTGTCCATACACTTGTGGCCCCAGGGTGTGCCCAGCACTGCAAGCAGCAGGTGTGGAGTCTACATAAATCATATGCCATGTTCAGCCATACTTACGGGGCACCCATTGTATACCAGGCTGGAACACCAGAAATGCCGGGTCTTGGCCCTCCCCGTAGGGTGGCCCTGGGAGACACCCTCAGAGGGGAGGTCCCTGTGGATGGGGTGGAGGCAGAGCTGGCAGCTTGTGGGGGCCTGCGTAGATGGGTGAGGAGAAGAGTGGGAGGGGAAGGATGGGGAGTGCCCACGTGGAGACAGCCTCCTCCGGGGTTTGGTCTGCCTGTGGGCAGAGCCAGTGCCCCCTCGGCCAGTTCCGACATGTTCCAAGTGTTGGGCTGGTCATGCCCATTCACTGCAGGAAGGCGCTGCAGCGCCAAGGGCAGGCTGACCAACCTCTGGGTTCAAGAGGGATTGGAACCAGCAAGTGTGGACAGAGCAGCTTGGAGCTTTGCTGCAAAGGGGAGTGAAGCCGGATACTGGCTGGCAGGGAAGCGTCGTAGTGCAGAGCCTCACAGGGGTGCCAGGGCAGCCAGGTGGGGGGTGGTCATACATGGGGCTGCCCGTCACCCAGTACCTTGTGTCCTTAGCTCAAAGGACTGAAGACTCGGAGCCACCCTTCCCTAGCCCCTGCAGGCGGGGCTGTGTTGAGTGGGGTCACGGGACAGGGACTAAGGCTTTTACTCAACGGGAAGAAAGCCTGGTTCGTAACCTGTCAGACCATGGTACGACTTTGCGTGTGTAATGTGTCACTTCAGTCGTGTCTGACTCTTTGCAACCCTATGGACTGTAGCCCGCCAGGCTCCTCTGTCCATGGGATTCTCCAGGCAAGAAACTAGAGTGGGTTGCCATGCCCTCCTCCAGGAGATCTTCCTGACCCAGGGATCGAACCCACATCTCTTACATCTCCTGCATTGTCAGCGAGGTTCTTTGCCACTAGCGCAAACAACCATGGAATATTCAACCATAAAACAATTTTCTTTTAAAGCCTTATGCTTTCATGCCTTTGACAAAATGCTTGTTTGATAAAGAGGTGAAATCTGTATTGCTGATCCCCTGGTTATCACGAATACTTGATGGAGAGGGGATGCTCCCAGACTAGCCCTTGGAGAGGGAGGGGGAGGGCTGAGCACAAGGGGGCCTGTAGAGGCAAGCTAGCTTCATGGTTTTGCCGAACAGGGCTACTCAGCGTGGTGAGGAAAGCCGTGCGGGTGGTTGTTTAGGCCCAGGACAGCCTTGCCCTGGTCCACTTGGTAGCCAGGGTCAGTGGCTTCCTTCTTGACACCTCTCGCCAGTCTCTCCTCTCTATGTCACTTTGTTTGACACCCGAGGCCAGAGAGGCCATTCTGGAATGGAGATCAGACAAGCCCTTCCCTCTCCTTGGCTCTTAGGTGGTTCTCTTGCTCACATACCCCTTGGCATACCCTGAACCCCCTCCCCGGGGTGCCCTTTGACCCTGTTGTCATTGTACCTGATTCTTGGAATATCGCTTCTCTCTGATTCCTCACCCGTGCCCTGCCCAACAGGTGTAAGCAACAGGGAATGTTGCTTCAAGAGATAGGCCCAGCCTGGAGACATTAAAACTGACACCCAAGGGACTTCCCTTGTGGTCCAGTGGCTGACACTTCTTGCTTCCCAGTGCAGGGGGCCCAGGTTTGACCCCTGGTCGGGGAGCTAGATCCATGTGTCACAACTAGAGCATCCCACATTGCTGCAGCTAAGACCTGGTGCAGCCAAATTAAAAAAAAAAAGTTGACACCCCAGTCAGTAGTTCATGGACCCACCCAAGAAAACAGCTGTGAGGGATCCGACCCAGCGTATGTTACAGGGCACCTCCCTCACTGCGTGGGGCCCTGTTCCAGACTGGGTGAGCTGTGAGCAGACAGGAGGGCCAATTGGCTTGTTCTCCTTGAGCTGCCATAACATAGACTGTAGCCCGCCAGGCTCCTCTGTCCAGGGGATTCTCCAGGCAAGAGTACTAGAGTGGGTTGCCATGTCCTCCTCCAGGGGATCTTCCTGCCCCAGGAATCAATTCTGGGTCTCTTGCATTGCAGGTGGATTCTTTACCATCTGAGTCACCAGGGAAGCCTAATAGAATATCAGACCAGGGACCTTAACAACAGAAATGTATTTTCCCACAATTCTGGAGGCTAGAAGTCCCCAGTCAAGGTGCCAGCAGAGTTGGTTTCTGGTGAGGCCTCTCTTCTCCGCACGTAGACAGTCACCTTCTTGCTGTGTCCTCACGTGTCTTTTCCTTCCCCTCCTTTTGGAAAGGAAATCACTCTTCATCCTCTTATAAGGTCACCAAATCCTTTTGGATTAAGACCCCACCTTAATTAGGATTTCATTTAACCTGCAGTTCAGTACAGTCGCTCAGCCGTGTCTGACGCTTTGCAACCCCATGAACCGCAGCATGCCAGGCCTCCCTGTCCATCACCAACTCCCGGAGTTTACTCAAACTTATGTCCATTGAGTTGGTGATGCCATCCAACCATCTCATCCTCTGTCATCCCCTTCTCCTCCTGCTCTCAATCTTTCCCAGCATCAGGGTCTTTTCCAATGAGTCAGCTCTTCGCATGAGGTGGCCAAAGTACTGGAGTTTCAGCTTCAACATCAGTCCTTCCAGTGAACACCCAGGGCTGATCTCCTTCAGGATGGACTGGCTGGATCTCCTTGCAGTCCAAGGGACTCTCAAGAGTCTTCTGCAACACCACAGTTCAAAAGCATTAATTCTTCGGCACTCACCTTTCCTCACAGTCCAACTCTCACATCTATACATGACCACTGGAAAAACCATAGCCTTGACCAGACGGACCTTTGTTGACAAAATAATGTCTCTGCTTTTTAATATGCTGTCTAGGTTGGTCATAGCGTTCCTTCCAAGGAGTAAGCATCTTTTAATTTCATGGCTGCAATCACCATCTGCAGTGATTTTGGAGCCCAAAGAAATAAAGTCAGCCACTGTTTTCACTGTTTTCCCATCTATTTGCCATGAAGTGATGGGACCGGATGCCATGATCTTAGTTTTCTGAATGTTGACCTTTAAGTCAACTTTTTCACTCTCCTGTTTCACTTTCATCAACAGGCTTTTTAGTTCTTCTTCACTTTCTGCCATAAGGGTGGTATCATCTGCATATCTGAGGTTATCAGTATTTCTCCCGGCAATCTTGATTCCAGCTTGTGCATCCTCCAGCCCAGCGTTTTCTCATGATGTACTCTGCATATAAGTTAAATAAGCAGGGTGACAATATACAGCCTTGACGTACTCCTTTTCCTATTTGGAACCAGTCTGTTGGTCCATGTCCAGTTCTAACTGTTGCTTCCTGACCTGTATACAGGCTTCTCAAGAGGCAGGTCAGGTGGTCTGGTAGTCCCATCTCTTGAAGAATTTTCCACAGTTTATTGTGATCTACACAGTCAAAGGCTTTGGCATAGTCATAAAGCAGAAATTGATGTTTTCTTGGAACTCTCTTGCTTTTTCAATGATCCAACAGATGTTGGCAATTTAATCTCTGGTTCCTGTGCCTTTTCTAAAAGCAGCTTGAACATCTGGAAGTTTACGGTTCACATATTGCTGAAGCCTGGCTTGGAGGATTTTGAGCATTACTTTACTAGCGTGTGAGATGAGTGCAATTGTGCCGTAGCTTGAGCATTCTTTGGCACTGTCTTTCTTTGGGATTGGAATGAAAACTGACCTTTTCCTGTCCTGTAGCCACTGCTGAGTTTTCCAAACTTGCTGATATATTGAGTGCAGCACTTTCACAGCATCATCTTTCAGGATTTGAAATAGATCAACTGGAATTCCATCACCTCCACTAGCTTTGTTCATAGTGATGCTTCCTAAGGCCCACTTGACTTCACATTCCAGGATGTCTGGCTCTAGGTGAGTGATCACACCATCGTGATTATCTGGGCCGTGAAGATCTTATTTGTACAGTTTTTCTGTGTATTCTTGCCACTTCTTCTTAATATCTTCTGCTTCTGTTAGGTCCATACCATTTCTGTCCTTTATTGTGCCTCTCTTTGCATGAAATGTTCCCTTGGTATCTCTAATTTTCTTGAAGAGATCTCTAGTCTTTCCCATTCTATTGTTTTCCTCTATTGCTTTGCATTTATCACTGAAGAAGGCTTTCTTATCTCTCCTTGCTACTCTTTGGAACTCTGCATTCAGTTGGGTATATCTTTCCTTTTCTCCTTTGCTTTTTACTTCTCTTCTTTTCACAGCCATTTGTAAGGCCTCCTCAGACAGTCATTTTGCTTTTTTGTGTTTTTTTTTTTCTTTTAACATTTAACCTTAAGTACCTCCTAAAGACCTTGTCACACTGGGGATTAGGGCTTCATCATAGGAGTTGTGGGTGGAGGGGGAAGTGCTTCCCTGGCGGCTCATGGATAAAGAACCCACCTGCCCATGCAGGAGATGCCGGTTCAATCCCTGGTCAGGGGAAGGTCCCACCTCCCTAGGAGCAACTGAGTCCATGCACCACAACTACTGAGCCTGTGCTTCAAAGCCCAGGAACTGCAACTAGTGAACCTGTGTGCCTTGACTGCTGTAGCCCACACACCCCAACTAGAGAGTAGCCCCACCTTGCCCCAACTTCATTGCTGCTGAGGGGAACAGTATTGAAGACCCAGCACAGCCAAAAATTAATGTTATTTTTTTAAAAATTGGGCTTCCACAATGGCTTAGCATAAAGAATCTGCCTGCCAGTGCAGGGAACATGGGAGACTGGGATTTGATCCCTGGGTTGGGAAGATCCCCTGAAGCAGAAATGGCAACCCACAGTGTTATTGCCTGTAAAATCTAATGGACAAGGGAGCCTGGAGGGCTGCAGTCCATGGGGTTGCAAAGAGCCAGACAGGCATGCATGCAATAATAGCGCAATTAAAACAAAACCAAAACATATGAATTGTGGAAAGAGACAAAATTCTGTCCATCACACCAGTAAACAAAGAAATATGTATATACCAGGAAGTCATGGCCAAATGAAGAAAGTAAAACAGATGAGGGAAGATAGGAATGGTGGTGCGCATGACACCCTGGAGGAGGTAACAGTCAAGCCGAGGAAAGCAGGAAGTGTGGATTCCGAGGGAGAGCATTCAAGCCAGAGAGGACAGCGACGGAGTGGGCCTGGTGGGTTTGAGCAGGGGCAGCATGGCTGAATCCAGAGAGCGGTGTAGGGAGGGACCCAGGAGATGAGGTCAGAGCTGGGGGGCAGGGAGCACAGTTATTGGCCATTTACGGACTTCTGTGTTTATACTCTGAGCCTGGGGGAGGCTGTTGCACAGAGGGGGCCTGAGGATATGTTTTCAGCAGCTTCCTCCAGCCCTATTTGGAAAATAGACCAGCAGGATGCAGGGCAGAAGCAGGAAGACAAGGCAGGAGAGATGGTTGCCGGGGAGGGCCAGGGGAGGTGGGAGGGGGGCTCAGAGGCAGGTGCAGGTTGAGGGGAGTGCTGGCAGGATTTGCAGGGGCTGAGGGCTGGGAGGAAGGTCTGTGCCCAGGCTTTTGGTGAGAGCATCCACAGGGTGGGGTTGCCATCAACTGAGCCGGGGAAGGCTGTGGGTGGAGTGGGTTTGCAGGGGGAGATTAGGAGCTCAGTTTGGGTTTGGTCCATCAAAGGACCTCCTGGGTGTCCACTTGCAGGTGGTAAGCAGGCAGGTGAGTCCGGAGCTCGGGAAGAAGTTAGCCCACATCTCCTGACTGAGGCTTGGCTCTGTAAGGAACTTGCTGATTTTGCAGGTTCATTGGGTGTAACTTTTTTTTTCTCATCTTTCTCAGATGCATTTTTCTTACTCATGATTTTAAACACCGATGTGCATGTTTATTAGCTTTTTCTGTTTCCTTATCTGTCAATTTCCTGTGTGTATCCTTTAACTATTTCTCCTGGGGTAGCTGTGCTTATTTTCCAAGTCACCATTGGTTCATCCAGACCAAAGGTGTTTTCTCTCTCGCCCCTCTCTTGCTCTGGGGACTCTAATTACTTTTAAATATTTTAATTAACCTGTACTAAATGCATTATGGGCTTCCCCGATGACTTGGTGGGTAAAGAATCCATCTGCGATGCAGGTGACCCAGGAGACTTGGGTTCCATCCCTCGGTCAGGAATACCTGCCAGAGGAGGGCATGGAAACCCCCTCCAGTATTCTTGCCTGTAAAATCCCATGGACAGAGGAACCTGGCAGGCTACAGTCCATGGGGTCACAAAGAGTCAAGCACAACTGAGTGACCAAGAATGTTAACATAACACATTAAATGCATATGTGAGGATGGATATATATATTCGATATGTGAGTCACCAAGAATAATATAATGATCCCTAGTGAACCCATTCTCCCCCTAGAACTAGAGCATCACCAGCCTGCCTCTCTGAGTCCCTCTCTTCTCCCACCTTTAGAAGTTGCTACCAGCATTTGTCGTTCCTAATTTTTTTGTTCTTATTCATAATGTTATCTCTTGTGTCTCCCTGTGAATATATTGTTTGAATTATATATTATTCTTGAATTTTTTCTTTTTCTTTTTCTTTGGCTGCACTGCATGGCATGTGGGATCTTAGTTCCCCAATCAGGGGTCACACCCATGCCCTTTGCAGTGGAAACATGGAGTCCTAACTACTGGACCACAAGGGAATTCCCCTTGGTTTTGAATCTTATACCCAAAAAAAAAAAAAAAAATTGCAATCATGGTCTCCTAAGACTGTTTTTTCAGCTACACTGCTTCTAAGACTTACCCACATTGCTCTGTGTTATAGGTCATTCATTTTTCACTGCAGTGTAACTTTTCCTCCCGTGGGGGCACAATCTATTTATCTGCTCTGTTTCCATGGACATTTGGTTGATTCAGGCTATCATTACTGTGGAGTCCTCTAGGGACCCCTGGGCAATGATTTTCTCTGACATGTATACCCCAGGGAGGATTACCGTGCCCTAAGATTTGTTGTGTGTGCTCAGCCATGTCCGACTCTTTGCGACCCCATGAACTGTAGCCTGCCAGGTTCATCTGTCCAGGGGATTCTCCAGGCAAGAATACTGGAGTGGGTTGCCTTTTCTAAGGTATGCAGATGTGAACATGCAAGTGGTTTTCCACAGTGGTTGTACCAATTTACACAGTCACCAGCATGTTTTAAAAATGACCATTGATCTATTCCTCTCCTGTGACTCTTCTTATTTCATTATTATTGTTTCTTGTCAATAAGAAGGTGTGGTCTGCTCATCGTAATTTTCACTTCCTGTTCGTTGAGGAGGTTGTGCTGTCTTTCACGTCCTTATTCATTTCTCTGGTTTCCTTTTCCAATGTTTATCAGTTCTAGACATTCTTCTTTCATCGGCTGTAAATATTGCCTGCTGTCTCCTCCCATTGTGTCAGGCATTCCTCACTGGTCATGGTGCCCTTTGTTGAACAGAAGTCCTTTGATGTGATGGAGTTCATCAATTTTTGTCCTTTCTGGTTTGAAGTTTTAAGAAATCTACCCCAACCTTTAGGTTGGCAAGATACTATTTTACATTTTATTTTTATTTATTTATTTATTTATTTTTGGCTGCACTGGGTCTTTCTTGCTGGAAGTGGGCTTCTCTAGTTGCAGCAAGCAAGGGCTACTCTCTTGTTGGAACTTGCAGGCTCTAGAGCTTTGGCTCAGTAGCTATGGCATGCAGGCCGAGTTGCTCCATGGCATGTGGTATGTGGGATCTTCCCAGACCAGGGATCAAACACATGTCCCCTGCATTGGCAGGCAGATTTTTAACCACTAAACCACCAGGAAAGCCCTACATTTTATTTTAACTCTAGAGCTCACTTTTCACGTTTTATCTTTAGTTAATCTGGAGCTCGCTTTTGCACGTGGTGTTTATTTTCTTTATATGATGATTTATTTTCTTTATATGATGAGTCAGTTTTCCTAACGCCGTCTATTATACTGAACAACTGGCCTTTCCCCAAAGCTTCTGGGAAGGTCCCGCTATACCTCAGCCTCTTTTTGAGCTCTCTGGTCTGTTTGCTAGTGTGTCTGTCTGTTCTTGTACCAAGCACACAATTTTTATTACAGTAATTATAAATGTTTTAGTGTATAATAGGGAAAACTCTCTCTTTACTCTTCCTTCCTAGATTCTTATGGATTTTTAAATTCTTTATTATACATTTCAGAGTAAATTTATCAAAGTCCTCAAAAATTCAACTGGATTTTTGATTGAGATGGTGTTGAATTTATAATTTATCACAGGAGAAATAGCATCTTTATAATGTTATTATAATCATATCTAAGATGGAACGTCTTATTTATTCAGATTAGCTTTCTTTATAGAGGTTCTTTGAGTTTTGGTTAATACTTCAATACTTTTTAGTTTTTATTTCTATTATGAGTGTTATTTTTATTGTATTTTCTAGGTGGTTATTACTGGTGTAGAAAATTGCTATTGATTTTCATAAATTAATCTCACATCTGACAACCTACACTGAACTCTCGTGTATATTGATTCTTTTGGTCCCTGTAGGGACCATGTCGTCTATAAATAGTGTTAATTTTATCTTATACTTCCCAACTCTTACACTGTTTGGGGTTTTTCTGTTTGTTTTTTTCCTTTTTCAAAATTTCCTTAGAGTATTGGCCAGACATCAGTTAGTGGTAACTGTGGCCAACCTTGGCTTGTCCCAAATCTTAAAGAAAATGTGTGTGAGCCTTTGCCATTAAACCTAGTATTTTCTGTAAAGAAATACTTGTTTTACAAATATAAGCCACATCAAGTTTATAAAGTTCCCTTATAAAGTTCCTAGTTTGCTAAGAGTTTTTGCTTGTTTATTTTAATTATAAATAGATGTGGATGTTTATCAAATGCTTTTTCTGTATTAGGATTTTCATATGATTTTCTCTCCTTACACTCTTACAGATAAAACCGTGTTAATCCTGGTGTACTTTTTTTTTTTTTAATTTCAGTTGGATTAATTTACCTAATGTGGTTTAAGATTTTGCATCTATGTTCAAAAGTGAAATGGGCACATAATTTTCTTTTTGTTCATTTGTTTTTCCAGCTGTATTACGCCATAATTAACACCTAACATTATGTAAGCTTATGTAAAGATCACCCACAATAAAGTTAGCTGATGCATCCATCACCTCGAATAATTACCATTTTTTTGTGTGGTGGTGGTGGTGAGAACATTGGAGAATTACTCCCCAGTGGTTAAGAATACAGCTTGCAATGCAGGGGACACAGGTTCGATCCCTGGTCGGGGAACTAAGATCCCACATGCCTTTCGGAACAGCTAAGTCTATGCATTGCAACTACTGAAGCCTACGAGCTCTGAAGCCCACACTGAAACTAAGACGCAATGCAGCCAATAGTTACTTAATTACTTAATTTAAAAAATAATTTTAAAAGATCTATCCCTTAGCAACTTTCAAGGGTACAGTACAGTATTGCTAACTATAGTCACCGTACTGTAGCTTAGATTCCCCAGAACTTATCCGTCTCACACTCGGAAGCTGGTACCCTTGACCAACATGTCTCCACCCCTGCCCTCTGCTTCCTGGCAACCGCCAGCCTACGCTCAGTTTCCTTGAGTGTGGCTTTTTTAGGTTCCACATATAACTGAGATCATGCAGCATTCGTGTTTTAGACTTCTTCACTTAGCGTGATATCCTCAAAGTTCACCCGTGTGGTCACTGTGCTTTTCGTTCTCACGCTGTCCTTGTATGACTGAGGAGTCTAGATGACTCTACTGGTCACTGGACTAGCAATATGGAGATCACTGGCGATCTAAGAAAAGCAGTTTGCTTGCAATGGCCAGGCACAGGCCCTGCAGAAGTAAGATCAAGGGAGACTAAGAGGAGAGGAGGTGAAGATGGTGAGTTAAAGGAGAGAAAAAAGCAACGGCTTGAGAGGAAAGTAGGGTCAATGGAGCTTTGGTTTCCGTATTTTCAGTGAAAGAACCCGCCTGCCAATGCAGGAGACATGAGTCACGGATTCAGTCCCTGGGTTGGGAAGATCCCCTGGAGGAGGGCAAGGCAACCCACTCCAGTATTCTTGTCTGGAGAATCCCATGGACAGAGGAGCCTGGCGGGCTATAGTCACACGACTGAAGCGACTTAGCACGTGATTCTTACTGGTGTGCGGTGGTGTTTCATCGTGGCTTTAATTTGTATTTCTTTAATTGGATATGGTGTTAAACATCTTTCTCATGCTTATTTGCCATCTGTATATCCTCTATGGTGAAGTGTTTGACCAGGTTTTTTTTTTAACCCATTTATTGATGTTAATTTGAGTTGTACTTTTTCTTACTGATAAATTTTGAGAGTTCTTTATATATTCTGAACATCCTTTGTTAGAAGTTTGATTTGCAGATCTGTAGTTTCCCTTTCGATTTATCAATGTCTCTTACAGAGCAAAACTTTTCTTATTAAGAAGTACAGTTTTTCAATGTTTTCTTTTATAAGTGCCTATTGGTGCCATGTCTAAGAACTCTTTGCTAAATCCAGGCCATAAAGACTTTCTCCTATTTTTTTTCCTAAAAGTTTTATAGTTTTACATCTGGCTTTTAAAAATGTATGCTCCATTTTGAGTTAATTATTGTATAAGAAATAAGATTTAGGTCAAAGTTCATTTTTGAAAAGTTCATGGATGTCCAATTTTTCTAGCACCATTTGTTGAAAAAAATTAAACTTTTTCCATTGATTGCTTTTGCACATTTGTGAAAAGTCATCTCAGTCATATTTATGTGGATGTGTTTCTGGGTTCCCCATTTTGCTTCACTGATCTGTGTGTCTGTCTTTTCTCCAACGCCACATTTTCTTCATTATTATAGCTTTATAATGTCTTGAAATCAGGTAGACTGATTTCTACCACTTTTTTTCTTTTATCTAATCTATTTATCTGCCTTTCACATAAGTTTTAGAATCACTGTGTCTATATCAACAACAAAAAATTGTCCTGGGATTTTTACTGGAATTATGTTCAATCTGTAAATCATTTTGAAGATAACTGACATCTTTATAACGCTGAGAACACAGTGTGTCTCATTACTTATTTAAATCTTCTGTGATTTCTTTTATCGACATTTCGTAGTTTTCAATATACAGATTATGTGCATGTTTTGTTAGATTGTTTTAGCTATTTATTTTTACATTTTATATTATCATTTTATTGTTTATTATTATCATTTAATATTATTTATATTTTGTTTTTATATAATTATATAAAATATATATTTTTATATAAAAATATATTTTATATATAAAATTTATACATATATAAATTTTATATAAATAAATATATATAAATTTTATATAAAATATACATAATATATATAATATAATTATTTATATTTTAAATATTTTTATCTATTTTCCCTACTTCACTTATGGGATGGGTGATTGTAATTAGTATAACAAGTTTTTAGAATTTTGGTTTCCAATGGTACATTGTTGATCAATAGACATGTAACATTTTTTTTCATATGGACCATTTTTTGAAATTATATATTTATTTATTTTTGGCTACACTGGGTCTTTGTTGCTGCATACAGGTTTTCTATAGAACTGTGATTGATTTTTGTATTGACTTGGTATCCTGTAACCTTGCTAATCTCATTTATTAGAGGATTTTTTGGTATGTTCTTTGAAACTGTCTGCATGGATAATTATGTCATCTGTAAATAGGGATAGTTTGGGTTTCTTCTTTCTCATCCATGTCCATGTGACCCTGCTGTCCATTTTGATGTGTTGTGATTAAATAAAAGATCTGGTCCCTACCCTACAGACAGAGAACTTGAAATGTGACTTTCTACTCAAATGTGAGTTAAGCCCGGACACGAAATGCAGCCAAGCAGCAGTGTGACGAGCAAGAGGGGGGCCCTTCGCGTTCCTGGGGGAAATCAGGGAGGGCTGCATGGAGGAGGTGGTCCAGGAGTTGGGTCTTAAAGGTCGAGGTGCCCTGTAACTTGTCTCTGTCTTTTTCCTTTCCACCTCCCCTTGTTTAGTGCCTTTCCAGTACAAGACTCACTCCCACCTCCCACCCCATCCCACCACATGGCTGAGAGGGTGGGCATGCTCCAGGTGAGCCCAGCAGGGAGGGCCCATTTTGTGTGAGGAGCAGGGCAGCAGAGAGACCAGGAGGCACAACTGAGTGTGCTGTTACGCTGCAGCCCGGTCCATTTGTGCAGTGCACAGCCTGGGCAGCCGTACATGGTGGTCACACAAGGAGAGTCTCCCCACCCCTACTTCCACCCGGAGCCTGGCACCCACACTGGAGAGAGATGGGGGCAGGGCCACGTGTTCCACCCTCCTGGGTCTGTGTCCCCCTCCAGATAGCAGCGACAGTGAGCTGGAGCTGTCCGCAGTGCGCCACCAGCCAGAGGGGCTTGACCAGTTGCAGGCACAGACCAAGTTCACCAAGAAGGAGCTGCAGAGCCTCTACAGGGGCTTCAAGAACGTGAGTGCCCCACATCCCCCACCTCCAGGGCTGGCCCTGATCCCCCGGCTCTCCTGTTCTGGGCTCCAGGGTGCTGGCAGGCCTTCTGGAAATTCCCCATGGCACAGTACATACCTCAGCGTCTTTATGGGGCTCATGTTTTGTGGGACAACTGTCTGGAGGGAGGGCCAGGGCCCAGAATCACTGTTCTGAAGGCACTACCTTTATGAGTGTCTCAGTACTGGTGCAGTGGAGGAACATGGGGACAGACCAACTTAGCGTGAGGAGTCCTGCCACCCCCTCCCGCCTACCCCTCCCATGATGCCCACTCCATTGGGCTTTCCCCTGCCTGGGGCTGGGGAGCCCAGCAGTGCCTTGCACAGCAGGCATCAGCCAAAGGGAAGAGAGAGGCCGGGCCCCCTGGAGTCGGGGTGCAGGGCAGGGTGGCTGGGGTCACTGAGAGGAGTCCCTTCCTACTGCAGGAGTGCCCCACAGGCCTGGTGGACGAAGACACGTTCAAACTCATTTACTCACAGTTCTTCCCTCAGGGAGGTGAGTCCAAGGCCCACGGTTCCTCCCGAAGTCCCTGCTTCCCTATGGCTGCCCCACAAAGTGTGGGCTTCCCTTTTGTAGGGAGGGGACCCTCAGCCCCCCCACATCCTCCCCACCATTCCTTGCCTGGTGCTGCCTCCATCCAGTAGGAAGGGGGCACTCCAGCCCAGGACACAGTGGGAATGCCCAGTGGAGCAGCCTGGGGTTGGGACATGGGCGGCCGGGCGTCCTGGACACTCCCAGCCTCGCACTTGGTCTCCCTAGATGCCACCACCTACGCACACTTCCTCTTCAACGCCTTCGACGCCGATGGGAACGGGGCCATCCGCTTTGAGGTAGGTCCCTGTCAACCCCTCCCACATCCCCGGCTCCTGCATCTCCCAGACGTGGTACCACCCCCTCGGGGCCGTCCAGAGGCTCAGACGTGACCCTGGTGTCAGCGGCCCAGTGGGTCACCCAGGAAACACATGGACTCCGCGTGGCTGGCCCTGGGCCTGATTGAAGTCGGGGTAATTCGAGTTTGCTGTCTGGCCATCCTATTCTCAGCCTTTCCTTCCAGCCCTGCCAAGCCACGGTGCACTGAGGTGGTAGTGACCCAATGGAAATTTGCATTTGAAAAGGGAGCGAGCTTTAACTAGAGGTCTGCGCCCAGAATTTACCCCTTTGCCCCCAAACAGGCAGAGCATCCCTGCCTGAACAGGCTTGGGGATCATGCCAGCCACAGTGTGAGGCAGGCTTGTGCTCCCCACCACTGGGAAAGCAGCCCCCTGCCCCCAGGAGGGCCCTGCCTGGGCTCTGAGCAGGCAGCATGTGGGCCCCACCGACACCCGGCCACACAGCATCAGTTGAGAGAGGCCCCAACCGCGGAGCCCAGGCCCCTAAAAATAGCTGCAGGCAAAAAGCTGAAACCTCTTTGGAGAGGAAAACCTTGCTGAGAGCCGGGCTTAATCAATAACCACCCAGCTCGGCTTCCAAGGCCAAGGGCAGCTGACCGGAAAGTGAGAGAGAAAGCCCCTGCACCGGCCGGGGTAATAGCCCGAGATTCCGCTCAGCTTCCCTTTATGCTCGCATCCATCCAGCCTGGCTCGCTGACATCGGGCCGGGCGGGGCGGCCCAAGGGCATCGCCAGCTCTGTGACCACAGGGGCCCCACCCTCCCTGGACCACACTTGTAATGTGCCTGTGAACTCACAGTGTTTTCAGCTTTTCTGTTTTCAGTTCTGCCTGCACATGGTAAAATTACAGTCGGTCCAAAGGAGTCAACAGGGAAAACTCACTGTCCTCCCTGGCCCCAGCCCAGCCTCCACCGTGACCAGGTCCTCGCGTGTCCTGGGAGAGGCAACCTGAGGCTCCTGGGAGGGAAGTGCCAGAAGCAGTTGGGTGGCCCGCCCAGCCAGGGCTTTGATGAGGGCTTCTCTTGTTCAGGGGTCGGATGACCAGACCGCGTAGCACGGCCCTGGCACGGTACCGGGTGTCAGGACGGTCTCTGGCAAGCTCCTGTGGCCGCTGCTCTCACCGTGGTCCCTTTGAAGCGGTCGATGGTGGGTCTTGCTGGGGGCACTGCAGTCGCTGAGTTGGGGGTGCTGGTGCTGATCCCCTTCTGCTCGGCACCTTAGAAGGTTGTGCATCTCTGGCATGAAATTAATTCCTCAGGTTCCTTCCAGGGAAGTTTATTTACTGTGACGACCTTCTTCCTTGTTCACCTTCAGGATCTTGATATCAGAGCTCTGCTCTAGGAAGCTTTTTTGGGGTGTACCTCTCAGGGACCTTCCACTGGGCAGGGCCTATTCCTGGGTGCACCACAGTGGGGACCCCTGTGGTCAGGAAGGATCTGGAGGGGATGGGGCGAGGGGACACTCAGCCCACCTCGCCGCTTCAGACCAAACGTCTCAACACGCCCGTGAAACCGAAAGTCAGGGGCCTTCCTTGGTGGTCCAGTGGTTAAGCATCCACCTTCCAATGCAAGAGACGTGGGTTCGATCCCTGGTCAGGAAACTCAGATCTCACATGCTGTGGGGCAACTAGGACCCAATGCAGCCAAAAATGAAAATAAATACATGAATATTTTATTTTTTTTATTTTTTGAATATTTTAAAACAAAACAAAGAACCCAGAAAGTCAGATCTGCTTATCAATATTTACAACGATTCAAATCCTTTTTGTATATTCTTGAGATAAGACACATGTTAAGTAGAGTTTACTGATATGGTAGCTATGACAAACCTAGACAGCATCTTAAAAAGCAGAGACAAAAAAAAGCAGAGACATCACTTTATGGATAAAGGTCTGTATAGTCAAAGCTATGGTTTTTCCCAGTAGTCATGTGCAGAAGTGAGAGCTGGACCATAAAAAAGGCTGAGCAGGGAAGAATTGATGCTTTGGAACTGTGGTGCTGGAGAAGACTCTTGGGAATCCCTTGGACAGCAAGGAGATTAAACCAGTCCATCCTAAAGGAAATCAACCCCGAATGTTCATTGGAAGGACTCATTGGAAGGACTGATGCTGAAGCTGAAGCTCCAGTCCTTTGGCCACTTGATGCAAAGAGCTGACTCACTGATGCTGAGAAAAATTGAGGGCAAGAAGAGAAGGGTGAGACAGAGGATGAGATGGTTGGATGGCATCACCGTCTCAATGGACAAGAGTTTGAGCAATATCCAGGAGGTAGTGAAGGACAGGGAAGCCTGGCGTGCTGCAGTTCGTGGGGTCGAAAAGTCGAACCTGACGTAGAGATAACAGCGACTGCAAAGTTGACGTGAACAGCCTTCTCTTGCACTGGGAAAATGAACTGATGTTTGAAATGGTGTTAAAATATTTTTTAATTAAAAGAACACTCTGGAAAGTACTAAATACCTGTAACTTACAAACACCCACTTTTGACGTAGTAAGTATACCTTAATCTCATGTGCGCTTCATGGGATTATATAGACTTTGTGGCCGTGCTGGGTCTTCACTGCTGCACAGACTTTTCTCTAGTTGTGGCGAGCAGGGGATACTCTGTACCTGCAGCCCACAGGCTTCTCATTGCAGAGGCTTCACTTGTTTCAGAGCGCGGGCCCTAGGCTCCTGGGCTTCAGTAGTGGTTGCAGATGGGCTCGCTAGTTGTGGTTCCTGGGCTCTAAAGCATAGGCGCAGCAGTTGTGTGCATGGGCTTAGCTGCTCCTTGGCCTGTGGGGTCTTCCTGGCAGGGACTGAACCCACGTATGTCACACTGGCAGGTGGATTCTTTACCACTGAGCTACCAAGGAAGCCCAGATTTCTTATCCTTTGTTAAAATATGTACACTCAGTGGACAAGTAATATCAAAGTATGTATATGCTATTTAAATATATATATCTAAATCTCAAAAAAAATGAAACAAAAATAACACCATTTCTCCTTTCCTATATCTTCATTTTCTTCACTTATACACACACAAGACCTTCAGGCTCCAGTAGACTTATAGGGCGTGCTTTGGAAAAACAGCAATTACCACCTGCAGACACACCTCCTCTGTTTTAGCTGCCTGTCACTATCTGTCTCCTTGTTGCCTAATAGTATCCTTTTATTGCTGCTTCTCAGCTGCCCAGTTTAGATGCTGTCCCTTGGCTCTGCAGGAGTGAGGAGGTGGGTCTCCCACACACACACCCCTTGCCCATCCCCTGGCTTTCCAGAACTATGCAATTCAGATTGGATAAGCACTCTTGGTTTTCCCCGAATGTGAATTTGTTTCCCAGCTGAGCCTGTCAGTGAACTGTGATTACGTTTCCCTTGCCCACACAGATTTTTCTTTTGCCTACAGTTAACAGTCATTTGGCTGGTGTCTGGCATCACCAACTCGATGAATGTGAGTTTGAGCAAGCTCTGGGAATTGGTGATGGACAGGGAAGCCTGGTGTCCTTGGGGTCGCAAAGATTCGGACACGATTGAGTGACTGAACTGAACTGTGACCTTACCAGTAATTCACCCTTGACTCTTTTGCAATCGTCTCAATGAACATCTGCCTAGCCTCTGACCAGCTCCGTCATCCTGGTGCTGATGGTCCTCTGTGGACCTCTTCCCCTCTCTCCTGGGTTGGGTCTCCTGGTTCTGGACTCCTTCGTCTTCTTCCTTGCTTTTCTTTCTCTGCAAAAGCTCGGGAGGTGCTGCGCTCATTTGCTCCGGTCGTGTCTGAAGCACAGCTGTGACCCCGTGGACTGTAGCCCATCAGGCTCCTCTGTCCGTGGGATTTCCCAGGCCAGAATACTGAAGTGAGTTCCCATGCCCTCCTCCAGGGGATTTTCCTGATCAAACCCTCCTCTCCTGGATTGCAGGCAGATTCTTTACCGCTGAGCCACCAGAGAAGCTCCTTTCAAAAGCATATCTTTCAGGAATTTCCTACAAAAGACTACACCGGAGGTCATTTCTGAGCCTTTAGACACCTGCAAGTACCTTTGTTCTGTCCTTCCTCTTTTTGTTTGTTAAATTTATTTATTTGGCCCATTGGGTCTCAGTTGTGGGCACGTGGGATTTTTCCACTGTGGCACGTGGGCTTAGTTGCTCTGCAGCATATAGGATCCTAGTTCCCTGACCCTGGATTGAACCTGTGTCCCCAGCATTGCAGGGCGGAGACTTAACCTCTGGACCACCAGGGGGGTGATTCTGTTCCCACTCTTGTTTGACCTGTTGTATGGAACCAGAGCTCTGGTAGACGCTGTTTCCTACTGATGCCTGACCCTGTGGACAGGACCTGATTTTGTGATTGCTGTAGTTTCGGTTTGGCTTTGTTTTTCTCTCTGGAAGCTCACAGGATCCTGTCATTGCACCCATTTTCTGAGATGGCTTGTGATAGTCCAGCCACACCTTGGGCTGTTTGCCTTCATTGTTAGGTCCTTGGCAGGACCTGGACAATCACAGCCTTCCCCTTTATCCCCTCTTGGACACACCCCCTCCATTTCCTCAGCCTCTTCCAGGAACTTCTGCTGGTCGAGTTTCAGTCCCTCTGGAGTGGACCGCTCATTATCCACTTTTCTCTTCTCTTTTCCAGTTTGGCCTTTTCAGGCTGCTTTATGGAAGATTCCACGTGCTTTTCAAACCCTTCTTCCGAGTCTGTCATTTTGTTTTCTCATTTTTAATTCCCAAGAGCTCTTTCTTGTTCCCAGTGCTGACTTAAAAAAAATGTACAACCTGAGTTGTTGTTAAGTCTCCAAGTCATATCCGACTCTTGGCAACCCCATGGACTGTAGCCCGCCAGGCTCCTCTGTCCATGGAATTCGCTAGGCAAGAATACTAGAGTGGGTTGCCCTTTCCTTCACCTGGGTATCTTCCCAACCCAGGGCTCGAACACACATCTCCTGTATTGGCAGGCACTGAGTCATGGGCTTCTCATAAAAAAAAAATAAACTACAACCTGAGAGTTGTGAGTTAAGTTTCATTTGGGAACAAAAATGAGGACTATAGCCAGGGAAGCAGCATTTCAGATAACCCTGAAATACTGCTCCAAGGAGGTAGGAGATGTTGTTGTTCAGTCACCCAGTGTCCGACTCTTTGTGACCCCATGGACTGCAGCATGCCAGGCCTCCCTGTCCCTCACCATCTCCCGGAATTTGCCCAAGTTTGTGTTCATTGCATCAGTGAGGCTCTCCAGCCATCTCATCCTCTGACGCCCTCTTCTCATCCTGCCCTTGATCTTTTCCAGCATCAGGGACTTTTCCAAAGAGTTGTCTGTTCACATCAGATGACTAAAACACTGGAGTTTCAGCTTCAGCATCAGTCCTTCCACTGAACATTCAGGGTTAATCTCCGTTAAGATTGATGGTTTGATGTTCCTTGCTGTTCAAGGGACTTTCAGGAGTCTTCTCCAGCACCACAGTTCAAAAGCATTGATTCTTTGGTGCTCTGCTTTCTTTACGGTCCAGCTCTCACAACTGTACATGACCACTGGGAAGACCATGGCCTTGACTATACTGACTATCGGCAGAGTCATGTCTCTGCTTTTCAACACACTATGTTTGTCATCATTTTCCTGCCAAGAAGCAATCGTCTTCTGATTTCATGGCTGCAGTCACCGTCCATGGTGATTTTGGAGCCCAACAAGAGGAAATCTGTCACTACTTCCACCTTTTCCCCCTCTATTTGCTGTGTAGTAATGGGGCCGGATGCCATGATCTTTATTTTTAAAAATTATTCAGTCTTAAGCTGGCTGTTTTACTCTCCCGCTTCACCCTCATCAAGAGGCTCTTTAGTTTCTCTTCGCTTTCTGCCATTAGAGTGGTATAATCTGCATATCTGAATTGTTGAGGTTTCTGATGTAGGTCAGTATATATGTGATTTTGGTGAAGGGGGAGTACATGCAATCAAGCACATATTTTTTTTGCAGAAGGCTTCTGATAGTCATGGGCTTCCCTGGTGGCTCAGATGGTAAAGAATCTGCCTGCAATGCAGGATACCCAGGTTCTATCCCCGGCTTGGAAATATCCCTGGAGAAGGGAATGGCTACCCACTCCAGTATTCTTGCCTGGGAAATCCCGTGGACAGAGGAGCCTGGCAGGCTACAGTCCTTGGGGCTGCAAAGAATCGGACACAACTGAGTAACTAACACTTTGACTTTCTGCTAGTCACAAGGAGCAGTCACCATGAAAGGATTTTAGTGCTTTTCTAGACATAAGGAGATACAAGAGTCAGACTTATAAAACTGGCTCCCGAAAATACACCTAACTGTCTGAAGACCTGTCCTGCCAGTTTTTCCCAGAGCACAGAGTGCCTCATTTCTGCTCTCCACCCTGAACTCCTTTCAGGGGGTGTTGGAAGTCAGCAGCTGCAGTAGCACATGACTTAATCTTTGTAAAGATGGGTGGCAAGTGCCCGTTTGTAGTTGACATCAAGTGTTCCTTTTTAATAGCATCCTATTCTTATTGTTGTTATTCGGTCACCGAGTCATGTCCTACTCTTTTGAGACCCCATGGATTGTAGCCCACCAGGCCTCTCTACTGGAGGGGGTTGCCATTTCCTCCTACAGGGGGTCTTCCTGACACAGGGATCAAACCCGCATCTCCTGGGTTGCAGGCAGCTTCTTTACCACTGAGCCACCAGGGAAGCCAGGTTATTGTAAGGATGCCAGATTTCTAATCTCTGAATCTAATAGTTTCTGTGAAAAAAAAAAAATTTTTTTTTTTGGTTCTGGAATAATTTTTATTTCTTCAAAACTGCTTTTCTCAGTTTTCCTTAGTCTTTGTTTCTCATGATACAGGCTTCCTGTGATCCAGAAAATCTAAAAGTTGAATGAGGGACTTCCCTGTTGGTCCAGCGGTTAGGGCTTGACACTTCCACTGCTAGGGCCCAGGTTTGACCTCTGGTTGGGGAAACTAAGATCCCACAAGGATGTGGTGCAGCCAAAAATAAACATTAAAATCTGAGTGGGGCCCTTGGAGCAGGGCCCTGTCCCTTCAGTCTGCTGTCCCCGACTTCCCACCTTCAAGACAGCCCCTCTCAGCTCCCCTTCTTTAGGAGCAGCCTGGGAGACCCTGTGGGGCAGGAAGGGCTTTATCTTCGAACCTTCTGGAAGTGACAGGAAAGAACTGCTTTCCGTCAAGTGTTCTAACAAAACAGTTGAAGTTTCCACACAAAGCCATCTGAATGTTCGTATCTTGTCACATTAGTGATAATCTGTCCCATCTCAGACGTGGCCATGCACGGGTACAGGAGGACCCCAGAGCTGTTGGTTTAGTCTTTCAGGTGTGGTTCTTCAAGCACTCTGGCATGCAGACACTCGATAAAGTGAACAGAGAGCCCTCTTCATGAAAGGAGCACCCTCAGGCCTCCTCTGTCAGTGGCAATGCGCTAAACGGGTCTCACACACCAAACGCTTAGGAATTCCCTGGCGCCCAGTGGTTAGACCTCCACGCTTTAAGTGCCGAGGGCCTCAGTTTGATACCTGGTCAGGGAACTAAGATCTCAAAGCTTCGCAAAAAAACAAAAGTCATACATTTGAACGTCTTTTATTTGAGACGAACAGTACCAGCCACCATGCCATCCCCAGCACACACACACACACACACACACTCACACACACACTCACACTCACTCACACACACACACACTCACATACACACACACACACTCTCTCTCACACACACTCACTCACACACACACTCACTCACATGCACTCACACACACTCTCACACACACACACACACACACACTCACACACACACAGTCACACACACTCACACACTCTCACACTCACTCACACTCACCCACACACTCACACACACACACACACTCACACTGTACTCACCTGATGGGCACCAGCCCCCCGGTCTGTGACGGAGGCGCCTCACCTACACAGATGTGCACTTCAGTGGGAGCCACACAGCAAACTGGAAATAGAACCCGCCACCCTTTCTCCACAGGACTTCGTGGTTGGTCTCTCCATCCTGCTGCGAGGAACAGTCCATGAGAAGCTCAAGTGGGCCTTTAACCTCTACGACATTAACAAGGATGGCTACATCACCAAAGAGGTACAGGAGTGTCTGGGGAGCTGAGGGTAGCCTGTCTGCCCGCTCCACACCCCTAACCTCTTTCCTCGTCTCTCTCACTGCCCTCATTTCCTGTTTCCTCTCCCTGTCCAAGGACAGAGCACCCAGCCCGCTGTTGGAGGGGACAGCGGCCTGGAGCTCTCCTCCTCTCCCAGGCTCTCGGGCCTGGATACCTGGGTGTGCGGAGTGTGGAGCTTGTGTGCCCCTCACCACACATCCCCATCCCCTTCAACAAGGTCCCCGGTCACTGTTTCTTACGGCGAGGGCGTGTGGGAGACCCGCGTGGAGAAGCTGGAGGCAGGGGTCAGGGAGCTGGCCTTGGTTCCCAGCTATCAAGGGAGGGCAGTGTGGTCCCTTAAGGAAGGGTGTCAGCGGGCCCACAGTCCAGTTTCGTTTGGCCCAAACACTCTTTCATTTGTGTTAACAATAGTTGCTATTCATATACAAAAAAAAAGTTTTTCATATACAAAAAAGAGTGTTTGGCTGGAACACTCTTTTCGTATATGGAATAGTTACTTTTCATATAGTGTCAAACTCTAGAGCTTGCACATAAAAACCTATCTCCAGATGCCCTGGAGAGTCAGAAGCTTGCGCTGGGCGGACCGGATGGGGGTGAGCCTATCTCTCTTGGCTCCTACAGCCTCACCCTCTCACCCACCTGGCAGCCAGGCTCATGCCAGCCCCTCCGCCCTCCCCTCACTCCCCCGCAGGAGATGCTGGCCATCATGAAGTCCATCTATGACATGATGGGCCGCCACACCTACCCTATTCTGCGAGAGGACGCGCCGCTGGAGCACGTGGAGAGGTTCTTCCAGGTGAGCGCGCAGGGAAGGGGCCGCCAGGAGAGGAAGGAAGGGGCTTTCACCCTCGGGGCCCGCTGCTCCCCTCTGTGAGCCTTCCTGCTCCCACGGGAGGTGCAACTTCCCTCCCCCGTCTGGCTGACTGAATGAATTACAAGCATCCCTTTGCCCCCCATCTGCTGAACCTCATCTCAGAGCGGTCAGGCTCATGGATTCCCAGTCAGCCAATACCCCCGGCAAGAGCTTCTCCCACCCCCTGCTGCCCCATCTCCACCAGGGACTTCTCTTCGAGGGGAGGGGGTCGGGGTCACTAGGGGGACTGAGGCTCCATCTCCCACTTCCTGAGGGCCCTCAGCCGCTCCACCTCCCCAGCTGCCTGTCAGGGAGGTGAGGGGGTCCATGAGCATGAGGGTGCATTCTGGGAGGTGTGAGCCCGGGAACGCTGCTGGGAGGTGGCTGAGGTTGGGGGCGGTCTGGGGAGACACCAGAGTGGCTGGCGTGCGGTGTAGGTGGAGGAAAGGGCGCTTTATGTGGCCTGGATCCCCAGGAGGGGCCCAAGGGGACGGGCTGGGGTGGAGGGCGCATGCCTACCCACCCACCCACTGCCATGTCCTCAGGCCTGGGGCAGGGAGCGGCCCCAGCGGGACACAGCCTCACTGAGGGCATGGCTTGAGTTGCAGAAAATGGACCGGAATCAGGATGGGGTGGTGACCATCGACGAGTTCCTGGAGACCTGTCAGAAGGTAGGCAGCATCAAGGCTCGGGAACCCCTGGGTCCCGCCCCTGCCAGTGCCCTCCTCAGCTCAGACTTCCGACATCCTCTTGCACTGTTTCACCGGAGCCCATCAGAGGGGACAGACGTGGGGCCCTGAGGACCAGGTCATGCTGTGGGAAGGAGCCTGGAGTCCCCCCTACCCCGGCCTTGCGGCTGACCGTCCTCTGCAGAGCGCTTTCAGGGGGCAGGACGCTGGGCCTCCACCTGCCTCCCTCCCCCCGGTTACCCTGGCCTGCACCTGGGTGGGTGGCGGTTGTCCATCAGTGGTTAACAGCTCCCAGACGGACTGGCTGTCAGACGCTGGAGCTGGAGACAGGCTCTGCGTCACCGGCTTGTTCTTCGTCCAATAAGACGGGCAGGGTTCCTGGAAGGTCTCAGGTGCCTAATGAGACTTTGAGCACGGTGAGGCTGGATATGGGCCCCACCCGCCCAGGGCTGACCAGGCCTCTCGTCCTCTCTCCCCACGCAGGACGAGAACATCATGAGTTCCATGCAGCTGTTTGAGAACGTCATCTAGGACTTGTGCGTGGGGAAGGTGGAGGGGTTGCTGAGTGGCTGTCGCCACCTCTGCCCCCAAAGAAACCTCAGTCCTGCCAGGAGCAACCTCCATGAGAAACTTTTTTCTAATATATTTGCACAAAGTGAATAGTTTGCTCCACACACACACACAAACACACCCCCCCCACACACACACCCTTCATCTGGGCTGGCAGGTGGGGGGATAGAGGTGAGAAAAGGACTGGCTGGGAGCTGAGTCCGGGGCATGAGAGCCACACAGCTCCCAGCACCCGCCCCCCAGGCCTCTGGGTGGACAGCTGAAAGAGAGGCGTCTTCAGGCCGCCAGCCACTGGGTCATCTACAGGTGAGGGTCCAGCCTCCACAGCTAAGGCCCCAGCCCTGTGAGCCCACTTGCCCGCCCCTCCCTTCTGCCGCCCTTCTTTCCCCCTACACTCACAGGCCCCGGGGGCTGCTCTGACCCGCTTGTCCCCCAGCCACTCCCTGCCCACCAACGACCCTTCCAGAATGGCCCTCAGCTCAGGACCCCAGAGGGCAGCGCAGGGTCAAGGGAATTCAGACCAGGAAAGAGGTGGCACTTAGAGCCTGCTGCTTCCTGGAACCGCTCTCCTGGGTGTCAGGACACCCGCCGTCCACTGAGCTGGTGTGAGCCCCAGTGGGGACGCACCAGCGGGCACTGCTCTCCCCCACCCAGTAAGGGGGCTTCCAGCCTGGGCGCTGGGTTTCTTGGTGGGAATCTGACGGGACCTCTCTGCCAATGCTGCCTCCCTCGCCCCAGCTGGCTCAGTGAGGGCCCAGCAGGAGTCGCTGCCTGCAGCCCTCAGGTACCCAGGTCATCATTCAGGGGTCCTGAGAAGAGGTCCCAGGGCTCAGGGCCTGGCAGCCAGGGAGCCCAGGGGAGCCAAGCAGGCCTGGGAAGGGGCTTTTCTCTCCTGTGGGCGCCCAGCTCCCTTGACCCCCCCCCCCCAGCTTGGATGAGCCTCCCTCTTCGTGGTCAGGGTCCTGGAGCCATGTGGCCGCCCCTCCGCACACAGGCTCACCCCAGCCCCATGCACAAAGCACAGAAGCTCAGGCTGCAGCCCCCGAGGGGAGCCCAGACAGTCTGCTTTTCAGGGCCAGGCCTCCCGGTGGGCTGAGGCTCGAGCCCCACCGGCCGGCATCAAGAGGCCGCCGGGGTTCTGGGGGAGTCGTTCTGTGCCTCCGAGCGGTGTGTGACTCCCCGAGCCCAGCCCAGCTCACTAACATTCAAAAGCACAAACCCCTGGGATTCTGCTTGGCCAGGTCCTGCCCTGAGGACCGAGGCGCCCCCGCTAGGGGGCACGGGGCAGAGGGGCAGGTCAGCAGAAGCCCGCGGGAGCGGGGCTGCGCCCCCAAGCCCAGGCCGCCCGGGAGGGGCGCAGCCTCGGGCTCACGGCCAGTCCCAGGAACGTCCGATCATACATTCCATCGGCTACAGCCCCCGTCTGTGCCCGGGCCTGGCCTCAAGATGAGCGGGGACCTGGGAGGAAGGACGGAGCGGCGGAGGCCGTGGAGATGGGCTGGCTGGGAGATGGGACCCCTGGGCACCACACATGGGCGGCCCCCCTTGGAGTTGCACTGACACCCCACCTCCAGTCTGAATGGGGCTCCCTCCCCCTCCCCGGGGAGGGGGGCATCAGCGTTCCCTGGCTCAGGGATCTCCCCGCCCCCACCCCTGGCCCTCAGCCCAGCCCTCCCCGCCGTGGCTTTGCTTCTGAGGGCCCGAGGCCAAAGCAGAGGGTCACGGCCACCACGCTCCGCCCTCCCCACCTTGGCCTTGGGCCAGACGGGCTGCACATGCCCCTGGAGGGGTCTGCCTCCCATGCTGGGACGCGGGCTGGCCGCATGTCTGCATGGCAGAAGTGTCTCCCTTGGGCACGGTGGAGGAGGGTGGTGCCTGTTCTCAGCGCCCACCAGTATTCAGTCCTGTATATTTTAATAAAATAAACTTGACAAAGGAGAGCGATTCTTGCTGGCTTTATCCTGACTCTTGTCCAGCCTCTCCCATCCCTGCTGCTGTTAGCCAAGGCTGCTGCCCAGAGATGAGCTGGTAAATGTTTAACATTCCCTGAATTGTCCAAGATCCCAGTGTACGGCCCCTGAAAGCAGAGTCAGGAAGAAGGGCCCACGGCTGGGAAGCCTCTGTGAGAAGCTCCAGCCCTCCAGCCTGTATACAGAGCTGTGAGGCAGGGTAACTCCTTGAGGTGCCATTGTGTTTCGTTCCCAGGTTTTTTTTTTTCCAGTTCTAAGAAGTCATTTCCGCATATCCCCTTGGCTAGAGGGTGCAGGTCACAGGCCAGAAGCAGAATTTGCCTGAAGACATCTTCCTTTCTTGGTTGTAGTTTCAAAAATCTAAATTCAGTGCAGATTATGCCAGGGGAAGGGCAATGAGAAGCTTCCGGGGAGGAGAAGTGAAAGAAGTCAAAAATGCAAGTGTGAGTTGCTCAGTTGTGTCTGACTCTGCAACCCCACAGACCATAGCCCACCAGGCTGCTCTGTCCATGGGATTCTCCAGGCAAGAATACTGGAGTGGGTTGCCATTCGCTTCTCCAGGGATCAAAGCCAGGTCTCCTGCGTTGGAGGCAGATTCTTGACTGTCTGAGCCACCAGGGAAGCCCCGACTCAGGGATGGCGGTTCTGAACATCTGGCAGCGCTTCAAGGGCCAGACCCCAAGCCATGTGACGTCACCTCCACTGTGAACACAGACCTAATCCTCCATGAGTCACCAGATGTGGCTGATGGGAATCTCATCAATAACCAGGAGGACTGACAGCAGGAGCCCCGTTCTACCACCAGACACACTGCAGGCTGCAGGCTCCCGGACTGCCAGGGTCCCGACGCAATCCAGGCAGGGAGCCCTGACCTTGCTGCCTGGGATGGGTTGTCTTGCAGTTCCATGGGCTGGTCCCTGCACTGAGGGCACCTGCCCTGGCCACAGCCTTCTGGGCACGGATGGGGAAGCTGGCTTAAAGGTGTTACGACAACCCTCAGCCATCGAAGAGCGGAGCCCGCGCTTGGACTCAGGCAGGAGGCTCCAGGCTGGGTGTAAGCACTGAAGTGCCCACTCCATGATCGGCCACAGAGCTCAGTGAGGTGGGCCATGTCTCTAAGGCCCGTGTCTCTAAAGCACGGGGCCCACGCTTTGCTTCTGGGGCTTTTTATTTTATCTTAAGCCTGTCAGTTTACCTGGGTGAGCCGCAGTTGCCTTATCTGTAAAATGAGCAGAAAAACAATCCTCTGGAACTTCCCTGGTGGCCCAGTGGTTAAGACTTTGCCTTCCAGTGCAGGAGACACAGGAGACTCGGGTTCAATCCCTGGGTCGGGAAGATCCCCTGGAGAAGGAAATGGCAACCTGCTCCAGTCTTCATGACTGGAGAGTCCCATGGATGGAGGAGCCTGGGGTCGCAGACAGTTGTACACAGCTGAGCCCACACACGCAGTCATAAACGTGAGCGTCCTTCTTGTCCTACCGAGTTTTCATGCACTTTTTCCCCTTTCTATTGGAGGGTGACTCATACCAATAAACCACCAGAGGAAGGACAGACATTTCAGAAGTTTCCAGGGGCTGCAAATGAATCTGTGACGGTCCCCAGTTTCCCTGGGAACCCCAAGGCCCATTTAGGAGTCAGCCAGCTAAGGACGGGCAGGCAGGCAGAGCCATCAGTGTGCCCCACCCTCCTGCCACCACTCACCGCGTGGCCATGCTGCCCCACCCAGGCTCCCGAGCCAGCACTTAGCATCCCATGTCCCTGCTTGACTCACAAGCCTTTATAGAATGGGATGGGAAAAGGGCCACAGGCATTGAGTAAGGCACCCATACTCTTCCTCCACCCAGCTCTGCAGCACAACCTTCCAGGGCAATGCCAGTCTGTGATTTAGAAGATCTGTGGTTCCTCTTCCTCTTCCATCTGTGGTTCCTGTTCCTCTTCCATCTGTGGTTTTGTGTGTGAATGCGTTTACTTGCTCAGTTGTGCCCGACACTTTGCGACCCCATGGATTGCAGCCCCCCAGGCTCCTTTGTCCATGGGATTCTCCAGGCAAGAATACTGGAGGGAGTTGCCATTTCCTTCTCCCAGTGATCTTCCCAACCCAGGGACTGAAACCAAGTCTCCTGCATTGGCAAGCAGATCCTTTACCACTGAGCCAAGTCCTTCTCTGTCCATTTCTTCAGTAGCTGTCGAGTCTGACTCTTTGCGACCCCATGGAGTGCAGCACACCAGGCTTCCCTGTCCTTCACCAACTCCTGGAACTTGCTCAAACTCATGTCCATTGAGTTGGTGATGCCATCCAACCATATCCTCTGTCGCCCCGTTCCCCTGCTTCTGTCCATCACCTCTGGTTCCAAGTGCTATGCTTTCAATCTACCACCAGGGGGCGGCAGCACCACACCTGCCTCTTCACTCATTTCCTGCCCTCAGGGCCCCCTGGGAAGCTTCTTGGAAGGGAAGCTACTTGTCATTTCTTTTAAGATCCTGAAGACATTTCATATCCCAGCCTTTCTCCACTGGGTGCTGGGAGTAAGACATACTATCGACTCTATTTTGTTAACTAGGACACACAACTCTCATGAGACTGCATAACTGTTACCACACAGAGCTGACTTCATTCCAACCCAAAGCACATACCGTATAGGTTTGGATTACTCAGGCTAACTTAACCTACTAGGCTTCCCCCTCCCCTTTTCTCTCCTTCTCTCTCTCCCTTTTTCTTTTCTTTCTTTCTTTTCTTTTTTTTTTTGGCTGCCCTGCATGAAGGATCTTAGTTCCCCAACTAGGGATCAAACCCATGCCCCCTGCAATGGAAATGCAGAGTCTTAACCACTGGGCCAGCCAAGGAAGTCCCAAGGCTTCTGAAATCCTGAAAAGTAGCTTGAAGAGCCCACTCAGGCCCTTCCCAGGGGAGGTCTAGAAGGCTGAACAGGAGACCGCACTGCAGGAGAAACGCCTGGGCTGCCTGAGACCCCAAGGGGGGAGGCCTGTGCCTTGCGTCTGTTTGGGTGGGATTCCTGCCCACCAGGCAAGGGCGTCCCTGTGACCTGCCCTGCTCCTTCCAAGTTCCAAGTTCCCAGGTCTGCACAAAAGGAGGCATCATTCTCCCTCTAGTAACACCATCCACACACCGGGTGTGGGCCGTGTTGTCAGGAGACCACAGTGGACAAGCCACAGGCTTTGCCTTGGGAAACTCGAGTCTGTGGGGTCACCAAAGGCAGTGATTCGGGCCATGAGGGCAGCTATAGGCTGGGGACCAAGCTTGCCGCAGAGGACTGCAGGGGGCTGGGGCCTCCCACAGAGCTGTGGATAAAACAAGAGGAAACAGGTTCCAGGTGAGCAGTTGAGGAGCCCGCCACAGAGTAGCGGGGCATCCCCGACCGCGCAGCAGTAAAAAATCCACCCGCAGTGCAGGAGCCGCAGGAGACACGGGCTCAACCCCTGGGTCGGGAAGATCCCCTGAGGAGAGAATGGCAACCCACACCAGTATTCTTGAAGGAGAATCCCATGGACAGAGGAGCCTGGTGGGGTTGCAAAGAGTTGGACTTGACTGAGCAACTGAGCATGCACTCATCAGAGTGGTATTCGGGCCGTCTGCTCACAGTGCTTGGAAGCCTCTATCCCCTTGTCTGTCCATCTTCCATCATGAACACAGCTCAGACTGGAGCCGTGCCACTGAGTCAGGAGGACTCTGAGACTTCATACCGGCGCTCCCTGGGCCAGGCTTTGTCATCCTAACGTGGTCCCTGTTCTTTTCACTGCTCCCATCAGATTTCTCCACCTCAGGCAAGCCCCCAAGGCCATAGACACAGCTTCCAGCCCTCCGGCTGACCCACAGGGGCCCTGGCCCTTCAGGTGAGGGAGCAGCAGGGCCCGGCCAGCTCTGATGTCACGTGATCGGCTCAGATCACACGGACTTTGTCTGAAGCCGCTGGGTGCACAGAGAAAGTACAGACTCGAGCTGCCTGCAGGATGAGCTTTTCAGGGTTCAGAAATTGGAGAGGAGAGTGGGGTATAGGTGGGCCCCAGTGCATCGGGAGTGGTGCTTGTGGGCCGGAGCGGAAGCCATCGTGGCCAAGATGAGGGGGCCTGGGAGAAACCTCTTAGCTCGTGGCCAGAGCTTAGCCTGTGCTTCCCTAGAGGCTCAGTGGGTAAAGAATCTGCCTGCAATGCAGGAGACAGGGGTATGATCCCTGGGTCTGGAAGATACCCTGGAGAAGGGAACGGCTACTCACTCCAGTATTCTTGCCTGGGAAATCCCATGGACAGAGGAGCCTTGCGGGCTTCAGTCCACATCGGGTCACAAGAGCTGGACATGACTTAGTGATAAACCAGAGCTGAGAGGTCCCAGAGGAGGGACAGTGTAAGGGGAGTGGGCCGGGCAGGAAGGCCCAGTCAGACCCTAGAAGATATTCAGGGCCTCTCAAGCACAGCCCTCTCTCGGGTGCTGATGACACCAGTCAGGGCTCCACCCAACCTAAAACCGTCCCCTTGACAGCTGCCCTGACTAGGGAGGGCTGCCAGTCTTAGAACTGGGCTCCCTGCCAACTGCTATGTGCCCTTTTTTTTTTTTTTTTTGGCCTAGCCGTGTGGCATGTGGGATCTTAATTCCCTGACCAGGGATCGAACCCATGTCCCCAGCATGGGAAGCATGGAGTCTTAGCCACTGGACCACCCGGGAAGTCTCACTGTATGCCTCTGTATTCTGTCTGTTCCTCCAGCAGGAAAGCCCAGCTTCCCTCTAACTCACCTGCCACCGCCCCACCTGCCTTTGCTGTTATTACAGCTCGTCCTGGGCACAGGGTTCACCTCTCTTGAACCCCTGTGGATGCAGGACCTATGTCTGCCCATCCATCCCTCTCCGTTCCCCTGGCAAGAAAAGGCCTCTGGGAACTTCTCTCCTGCTGATGTGGGTGTCTGGGGTCAGTGAAGAAGACCAGCTGGTTGGACATCAGTCTTCAGCCTCCGCAGACCCTCCCTCTTCTCCTGGGATGCCCCTCAGTCTTGCCTGGGGACCCCTCCTCCCCTCTCTGTCTGTGCAGTCCTGGGGTTCACCCGACCTCCAAGGCCAGCCCAAGACAGGGGGTGCATTACCTACCCCCACAACTCTGGGGCAGGAGTGGGGGGCACCCCTTCCCAGGGAAAGCTGACACGGTCCCGGGAAACCTCTGCTGCCGGAATGCTTGGGAAAGACACTGTTCCCTCACTAAGGCTGGGAGATGAGCCCTAGCGCCCTGGCTCCCACTGTTAGGAGCTGTGGGAACGAAGGCACGCAGAAGGGAGGGGTGAAGAGACAGAAGACAGGATTGCAGGGTTAGGGGGACGGGTCAGCCCTTGAGCTCAAAATCAAACTGCACCTTAAGCAAGTGCCCCCCTCAGTCTCTAGACCCTTCACTCATAAGAGCCACAGACAAGCTCCACCCTCCCCACAAAGCCAGTTTAAAAAAAAAAAAGTGGGTTGACAGGCACTTTCAGCTGAAAATTCTCCATCGCTACAGCCCCTAATGTCAGGCTCAGCTGTGGGCGGTGAAGGTGCTTTCCAAACTCCAGTGGGCCCGGAGGGAGGAGGGGGCCCGGGGCCAACATGCCCAGCACTGTCTCCCCTGCCAGCCTGTGGGCGACCTTGCAAGCGTTTAGCCCTGGAGCCCCACCCAGCATTGGCACTGCGGGAGGCACAGAGGGTGGGGATCAGTCAGTAAAACCGCTGCAAAAAAAAAAAAAAAGTAAAACCGCTGCATCTAGCAGCACAGGGGAAGGAGGCCATGGCCGAGAGCCCGGGGCTGGGGGGCCGGGCGGGGCGGCAGGTCTCAGGCCCCAAGCCTGCAGGGTCAGGGGCCAGCTCTTCCAGCACCAGGGTCAAAGTCTCTTTGAAACACTTCTGCTGGCCAGTGGCCTAGGGCATCTTGGCCGGCTTGAGCAACACTCTCCTAACCCCAAGACAACTTCTCAAAAGATAACACTCCTTCTTGATCTTGTTGTTTAGTCGCTAAGTCATGTCCCCACTC
Source organism: Cervus canadensis (assembly GCF_019320065.1). Taxonomy (NCBI): domain Eukaryota; kingdom Metazoa; phylum Chordata; class Mammalia; order Artiodactyla; family Cervidae; genus Cervus; species Cervus canadensis. The sequence goes on from NC_057390.1 coordinate 2,098,133, forward strand.
TTTGTGACCCCATGGACTGCAGCATACCAGGCTTCCATGTTCTTCACCATCTCCCAGATCTTGCTCAAACTCATGTCGATTGAGTCAGTGATGCCATCCAACCATCGCATCCTCCCTTGCCCCCTTCTCTTCCTGCCCTCAATCTTTCCCAGCATCAGGGGCCCTTCCAATGAGTCGGTTCTTCACATCAGGTGGCCAAAGCATCAGTTTTTCCAATGAATATTCAGGACTGATTTCCTTTAGGATGGACTGGTTAGATCTCCTTGCTGTCCAAGGGACTCTCAAAAGTCTTCTCCAGAACCACAGTTCGAAAGCATCAATTTTTGATCTTGTAAGGGGCCACAATGACACTTAGGTCTGGACTGTGTAAACTGTCAATAACATATCATTTAATGTTCAGCCCTCCGGCTCAAAAAGCTTGCGTAACTGTGCCTTGCCTTCTAATGAGTGGAATGGTTCTCAGAACTTTCTGAGGAGCTGTTCCCAGGTTATAATTCTCCATTTGGCATGAATAAAGCTTTGCATTTTCTTTCTTAGCTGGGCTGATGAATGTTTTCATTAACACGCATGATGTAACCAGCAGGATATCCGCCCGCCCGAGGGCCCCCTGGAGTCTACCCAGAATGGGAACCAGCACAGCCCATCGATCCCCGCCAGCTTCTCAGTACTCTTCAGGTGTTCCCATGAGTTCTCCTGATATATGGATTTCATTGTTTGAGTGAGAATCCTGAACATTTTGACCTGCTTCACTCAAGATTTGGAGACTTAAGGGATACCAGTACATTTCTTCTGCAGGACCTAGGGTGTTTGGGTAAGATGCCCAGAGAAACACAGGTGGCTGGATTTTTGTTAAAACTGACTTAAATTGCACACAAAAAATGAGTTGATATAAAGTCTGAACAAAACTTTTGCTAGTGAAAGAAGAAGCTGAATTATTCAACTCTGAAGAATAAGGGAGACCCAGTATAGTCAAGTAAACGCTGCTCACCCAGGGACGAGACAGAGGCTGGTGACCCAGCGTTCTGAACAGCCACGATAGTTTCAGGCTGTCAAGGTGTCATTGAAGTAAGCCACAGGGGCTCTGCCCGCATCCTAGCCCAGCCAAGGCTCTGAGCCTCTGCGAAGGGCTGTGGGGGAGGGTTCTTTTCCCCTTAGGGTTTAAGTAGATGAATAATGAAATCTAAGCTGAGATCTGGGCTTCCCAAGTGGCTCAGTGGTAAAGAATCCACTAGGAGACACAGTTTTGCTCCCTGGGTTGGGAAGATCCCCTGGAATAGGAATTGGCAACCCACTCCAGTATTCTAGCCTGGAAAATTCCATGGAGCCTGGCAGCTACAGTCCGTGGAGTCGAAAAGAGTTGGACACAATGGAGCACATACACAGGAGCGGAGGTTTACGCAGCTCAAGCTGCGCGCGATGGCCAGTGACGGGAACTCAGCGCGCTGATGACTTCTCGCCCACCTGGTAAGCGGGATTTGATTTTAAAACGTGAAGCCAGAGGGAGGGGGAATGAGGCTAGCGATGGGGAGGTGTATGCACTGGTCTACACCGGGAAGAGGCGGCTTTTCCGAGGGAGTGGGGAAACACCCCGTGTTTACCCGGTTTTGGTCCTTAATGTCTGGTCTCGGCCACCAGCAGGTGGTCACTTAGTATGTAGCAACATCAACACATGGGCTTACTTGGTAGCTCAGCTTAAAGAATCTGCCTGCAATGCAGGAGACCCTGGTTCAATTCCTGGGTCGGGAAGATCCCCTGGAGAAGGGAATGGCAATCCACTCCAGTATTCCTGGGCTTTCCTGGTGGCTTAGACAGTGAACAATCTGCCTGCAATGTGGGAGACCTGGGTTCAATCCCTGAGTTGGAAAGATCCCCTGGATTAGGGCATGGCAACCCACTCCAGTATTCTTGCCTGGAGAATCCATCCCATGGACAGAGGGGCCTGGTGGGCTACAGTCCATGCAGTCCCAAAGATTCGGACACGACTGAGTGATTAAGCACAGCACGGCACAAAATCAAAAATAATGAGACTTGAGCGCTGCTGGAGGTCAGATTCATCACCATCTTGGTTGCTGCTGGTTTCATCTGGATTTTTGTTTCTTTGTATCTATCTTCCTTTCTTATCTCTGGACTCTAAAGATTTACTTTAGGGACTTCTCTGGTAGTCTAGTGGCCAAGGCTCTGAGCCTCCGATGCAGGGGGCCTGGGTTCAATATCTGGCCAGGAAATGCGATCCTACATGCCGCAACTAAGACCCGGCACAGCCAAATAAATAAATATTTTTCAAAATATTTACATGAACTCCTGCTAAAGGCAGGGGTTGGCAGGTGTGAGCAAATACCTGGAGCAGCTCTGGCAACAATAGGCCATGGCATGCCATGGGAAACAGTCGAGCTGAAGGGTACCTCCTTGGGGAGCTAGGCTCAGAAGCAACACCTGCACTGCCCTCAGAAAGCTGTTCAGATCATAACTCTTATCCGAATTAGGCCACAGAATTAATATTGGGAAACTGCCTCAAAGGGCAGACAGCTCCTGTGTAAACCACCACCTCTGGGAATGACCACTGGGTTTATATATGCAAATACTTGCAAGTACTTAGTTGGGAACTACAGGAAACTGGGCCCTAAAATTGCCAATTGTTTTGGGCACCCCAAAACAATTTTGAGCTCACAGTTAAAGCCAGCAGTCTTCTGGATCTGTGCCTGCAGGGTCTACTGGAAACAGCAGTGGTACGTGTTTTTCATTTTTCTAAAATTAGGTTTTCTGTGTGTGAGTGCGTGTGTCCGACTCTGCGACCCCGTGGACAGTGGCCCACCAAGCTTCTCTGTCCATGGGATTTCCTAGGCAAGAATACTGGAGTGGGTTTCGAGGACAAATATTTTAGGGCTAGCTCCTTGGATCCTTTGAAGTGGAGAAATATCTAAATTGGTACAATTTTTTAGAGAGCTCTCCTCTTAAACTATTGTACCTTTTCTTTTGGCACCTTTTAAAATTGGTATTCAGAAGCCCGAAAAGCCTTCAAAATTCCCAAATAGCCTCATTGAAAGGTTTCTGTAGGAGGCTAATGAAAAAGCAATGATCTAAAAGGTACTTAAAACTTTATCTGGGGCTTCCCTGATGGCTCAGTGGTAAAGAATCTGCCTGCAACGCAGGAGATGCGGGTTTGATTCCTGGGTCAGGAAGATCCCCTGGAGAAGGAAATGGCATTCACTCCAGTATTCTTGCCTGGGAAATCACATGGACAGAGGAGCCTGGTGGGCTACAGTCCACGGGGTCGCAAAAAGTCAGACACGACTTAGCAACTAAACAACAACAACAAATCTATCTACTGCTCCCCTCTGTCTTTCTTTATTAGAGCACTCATTCTGGTCATCTTCAATCTGAATTGCCTTTCCACTCAGAAGACACTATTAAATGATGACCTTTAGAAATGGAACCACCTGAGGCTGTAGGCAAGGCTCTTCAGATCAAAGGCCAAACTGAGGACCATAGTTAAAGAAATTCTTAAACTCAGGGAGGATCCTGAAAAGTGTTTGTAAATGGATTACCAAAACGAGAGGTCACTGATCTGAATAAACTGACTATATGTGATGTTTGGAGCCTGATAGGAATTTTGTGGGGAGTAGGGAAGGCTTTTCCCTTAAGCTAAATGTGGGAAAGTAAAACATCCCAACATAGGTGAATTTGCTGTCATTGAGGCAGCCATAAACTCTGGGAGTTGGTGATGGACAGGGAGGCCTGGCATGCTGCAGTCCATGGGGTCACAAAGAGTCAGAAATGACTGAACTGAACTGAGGCAGCCATACATGCTTCCACTGCAGGGGGCACGGGTTTGATCCCTTGCCAGGGAACTAAGATCCCACATGCTGCATGGCATGGCCAAAAAGAAATAAAATTTCATAATTAAAAAAAGAAATAAAAACAACTGTCCTTGTTTTACAAGTTCAGTCTTTATAGAACAAGAGGTGCGGCTCTAGAAATAATCCAAAGCCCACCACTCACTGCATCACAGTGAGGGAAGAAATTCTATGAGAACGTGTATGTTTCCAGAGGTTATAAAATATATTCACAAGCGCCAACCAGGAAATCCTCATATGATATATAGTTCACCATTACTTCTTGGTATCTTACTAGAGATTAAGGTTAAGAATTATAATGTATGTAACTAAAATTACTAAAATAATCCGGGAAACATCTCTATATGCAAGGAAAATGGGAAGTGCATTTTCAGTGGAAGGAGGGTGTAAGGAATGGAAAGGCATTTTCTTCTGAGATGCTGATCCCAGGTTACAGTCCTCAGTTTGGCTCAAATAAAAATTTCCATCTCTTTCTTAGATTGACTGATTATCTTTTCTTTGATAGATGAGTAGGAGTGAGTCAGGTAAAGGGCTGTGGGGGTGGGGAGCACTCCTGCCCAGAATTAGGGGCTAGATGGATGGGGCCAGAGCCTAGAAGCATGGGCCTTGTCACATTAATTTTTCATTTTCCCAGTGCATGTAAAAGTTGCTACATTGTAGTCTAGTAAGTGTGCAATAGCATTATGTCTAGAAAAACAATGTGCGTGTTCAGTTGCTCAGTCGTGTCTGACTCTTTTGTGACTTCATGGACTACAGCCCGCCCAGCTCTTCTGTTCATGGGATTCTCCAGGCAAGAATCCTGGAGTGGGTTGCCATTTCCTTCTCCAGAGGATCTTCCCAGTCCCGGGATCAAACTCAGATCTCCTGTGTCTCCTGCACTGGCAGGCAGATTCTTTTTACCACTGAGCCACCTGGGAAGCCCTATAAAAACAATGCACATATATTAGTTAATAAATACTTCCTTTTTATTGACACATGGGATTCCATGGTATGGATGGACCGCATTGTGTCTAACCCACTGTAAAACATTTTGTTTGTTTCCATGTTTTTAGCTACTACAAATAACACTTCTGTGAATAATCATGTATGGGCATAAGTGCCCACCGCACAGCTGCTGGGCCACACTGTAAGTGCCTCTTTAGTTTCTTTAAGAAATAGTCAATTTTCTAGATTGGCTCTAATATTTTACATTCCTGCCAACAATGTATAAGAGATCCAGTTATCTACATCCTCTCCAGCTTGTGAGATCGTCACTATTTTTTATTTTAGCGGTTCTAATAATTTTGCAGTGCCATCTCGTGCTGGCCTCGGTGTAAACCCCTTTATCTCCAGTGATGCCGAATATCTTTCATGTGGTCATGGGCCATCGAATAGCTTCTTCAGTGAAACATCTCTTTACGTCATTTACCCATTTTCTAATTATATCGGCCTCATCTCTGTTGATTTTTTTTAGATTTTTTAAAATACATTTAGTTTATTTTTTAGCTGGGCTGGGTCTTCATTGCCGCAAATGCACTTCCTCTAGTCGCAGCGAGCTGGGGCTACCCTTCCTTGCGGTGTGCAGGCTTCTCACTGCAGGGACTTCTCCTGCTGCTGACCACAGGCTCTAGGCCTGTGTCTTCAGTAGCTGCAGCACATGGGCTCAATGGTTGAGGCTCACCTCTAGAGCTCTCAGTAGCTGTGGCACACGCCGAGGCATGTGGGTTCTTCCTGAACCAGGGATCAAACCTGTGTCCTTTATGTTGCCAAGTAGATTCTTAATGACTGGACCACTAGGGAAGCCTCTCTCTGTTGACTTTTGAGCATTCTTTGTATATCCTAGGTCTGAGTCCTTTGTCAGATATGTAGTTTGCAAATCTTTTTTCCCAATTTGTTCCTTGTTCTTTCATACTTGTAGCATCCTTTTGCAGAGCAGAAGCTTTTGAGCCCACTTCATCAATCTTTTTCTTTTCTTTTATTATGTGTTTGGTGGAATGTCTATGAAACTTTCACCAAGGTTATTGAATTACCCTTGCATTCTTGGATAAGGCCCATTTCAGTTCAGTTCAGTTCAGTCGCTCAGTCATGTCCAATTCTTTGTGACCCCATGAATTGCAGCACACCAGGCCTCCCTGTCCATCACCAACTCCCGGAGTCTACCCAAACCCATCTCCATCGAGTCGGTGATGCCATCCAGCCATCTCATCCTCTGTCATCCCCTTCTCCTCCTGCCCCCAATCCCTCCCAGCATCAGGGTCTTTTCCAATGAGTCAACTCTTTGCATGAGGTGGCCAAAGTATTGGAGTTTCAGCTTCAACATCAGTCCTTCCAATGAACACCCAGGACTGATCTCCTTTAGGAGAGACTGGTTGGATCTTTTTGCAGTCCAAGGGACTCTCAAGAGTCTTAGTCATGGCAAATGGGCTTCCCTTGTGGCTCAGCTGGTAAAGAATCTGCCTGCAATGTGGGAGACCTAGGTTCGATCCTGGGTTTGGAAGATCCCCTGGAGAAGGACATGGCAACCCATCCCCGTATTCTTGCCTGGAGAATTCCAAGGACAGAGAAGTCTGGTGGGCTATAGTCCATGGGGTCACAAAGAGTCAGACATGGTTAAAGAGGCTTAACACACACCCCCAGGAGGAGCTAAGCTTACTGATTTGAGAATTTTCTTTACTAAAATAAGAATTTAGAGCTATACATTTCCTTCCGAGTACTGTCTTAGCAGAGTCCCACAAATTTTGATATGTTATTTTTCATTTTCATTAAGTCAGCCTCCATGACACTCAAGGATCTTTGTTACTGAGCATAGTTGGAACTCCAGCTCCTCACATGGCCTCCACTGTGGAGGGTGACCCTGTTACTACCCAGCAGGGAGCACAGTTCAGGCTCCCCACCTGCCCTTCTCTGACCCACCCTGCTCACCGCTCTGACATGGGGGAACGGTTGAGGCACTTCACTACAGGCTGGCAAGGGTGAAAATCTAGGCTTCCTACTCCGCCTTTGCTAGTGGGCATGGGGGCCACAACAGTTATTGTCTAAATTTTCTGTTTTGCAAGACTGTCCCTTTCTGGGTCCTTTGACTAAAGACAGCAGGATTTTCTTGGGGCATTTTGTGTCTGCACCTGTTGGCATTTCCAGTTGCCAGCTTTTTCAGCAACGCCTGTCCAGATATATGAGAAAAAAGAGCCCAGAGAATTCACTGCCGTGTCTCCTCATGGCTATGCAGACCCCATGCCAGCCTGCCTGCTCATCTTTTTTCAGTCTTATGATTGCTTTGTGTAGGTTTTTAGTTGTATTTAACAGGAGGAATAAAGACAAATGCTTCTCCATTTTTCTGGACACAGAAGTCCTCTGGCTGCTTTTAAATTTTTCTGTTTATCTCTAATATGGACTAACTTGCTTATGCTATGCCATGATGTCATTTTCCTCATGTGTCTTGTGTTTGAGGTTGTTGAGATTCTTGTATAGTGGGTTTATAGTTTTCATCACATTTAGAAAAGTCTTGGTCATTATATCTTCAAATATTTTTTTTCTGTTCCCCCTTCCCTCTCCTCTACTTTAGGGTCCAATTACACATATATTAAGCTGTTTGAATTTCTCCCAGAGAAATGGTCTTTTCTAATGGTCTTTTAAAAAAAAACAAAACACCTCACTAGACATAAGATCTGCTGGCATATTTTAAAAAATAATTTTAATATTTTTTGGTTGCATCAGGCAGCATGCAGGATTTTCATTACCCAACCAAGAATCACACGCTCTGCAGTAGAAGAGTGGAGTTTTAAACAGTGAACTGCCAGGGAAGTCCCCCTGACTGTGCCTCTATTTTTTTCCTTCACATGTTTTTCAGGAAGGTATCCCAACTCTTAGAGTGCTTACATCCTCAGTATGTACATTAATTTTCTTGGGGAGAATCTTGCCTTTGTTTCCAACAATGCTGGCAGCATGCGGGGATACACTGCAGACTCAGTTCTGCTATGGGCACAGTTGGGGGGCTTCCCTTTTTGAACAGTGCCCTTTCCTTTTTTGTAGATTCACATGCACACGGCCAAAGGAACAACTCCACGTTTTCTAAAAGGCCTAGAGAACATTAGTCTCTTCTCTTCCCCTTTGTGTCGGTCATTTTGGCAAATTACCAGAAGATGGAGGCACCAGCCCAAAAGCTAGTGCTGTTTTCAAATTCACCATTCTTCTTTTCTGCAACATTGACTCTGCCTTGTAGGGTATTTTTCATCTCAGACGTTGCAGTTTACATTAGTAGAAGTTTGGTTTGAGTTTTTTTTTAAATCTTCCCTTTCTCTACTTAACTTTTGAAGTTATGAGTTCTCTTGTCTCACTGTTTCCCTTCCATCTCTCTGGCTCATCCTTACATGCTGGGTCTCCTGACTGGGGGTTATGCTAGGCTCTCTTTAGCACATCCCCTACCCATGACACTCACCCGCCATGTTCCATTTATATGGGCTGCTGTCCATGGGGTCACACAGAGTCGGACACAACTGAAGCGACTTAGCATGCATGCATGCTGACCTGCATCTTCAAGCCAGACAACAGCTGAAGCTCCAGACCCATGCAGAGCCCCTTTTAATAACCTACAGACACATTAAATACAACCCACCCAAAACTGAGCTCACCATCCTCTCCCCAGACACATTGCTTCCCTGGAACCCGTGTCTTGGTGAATGGCACTGCCATCTACCAGGCCAAAGACCTAGGAGTCAGCCTACACCTCTTTCCCCCTTAATCCCACCTCCTGTCATCATTGAGGGCTGTCAGTTCTGCCTTCTAAACATCTCAGGACTTTCACCATCTCTGTCGCACACCAAACCACTGCTCTCAGCTGCATCACTCTTACCCAGACACCCTTCCTTGCAGGAGTGGCCTGAACAAAACTTCTCAAATGCAACCCACTCCCTCTGATGACATCCCAGTGGCCTCCTGTGAGATTAGCTAAGGCTCAAACTCCTTCCTTAGGGCAAATAAAACCCTTGATGGTCTGCTCCTTGATTAAGTGTTGGGACTCTAGCCCAGACCGCCTCCTATGTCTTCATATGCCAGAGGCCTGGAAAGTACGATTGTTTGTTTAATTAAACCACCTCTCCACTAGAATACCTGTTTTCTAATAATGGAGGTTATGCCTCCCACTACCCTGTGTGCAGCCCATATGAAGGCAGGACTGTAAAAAGGCTGCACTTGGGGTCAATATGACATCTTGAGTAAAACACTTCCGGCCTCAGGTTGCCCAGATGTAAAATGGGTACAAACATCCCTCCTCTCTTCACTGATCTGGCACAATCGAAATGCTTGTCTTTGTCAACCAGCGCGCCATAATTTGGTCTCCACCGCGTTTTGCTCAAGATCAGAGCAGGGCCTGGTCCAGATACAGGGCCTCAGGCGGGCCCAGGGCGTAAAATTTCAGGAAGCACACACTTTCAAGTTCGGGACTCAAGGCGTCCCGAGAGCGAGTGCCTCGGGAAATGTGCCCGGCGTACAGAGACTGAGCCAGCAGGCCTGCAAGATGAAGTAAGAAACCAACTACCCTTCAGCGCTGGGCCCGCCCCCTCCGCAACGTGACTTCCGGCACCGAACTAGACGCCCTACTATTGGCCGTTGTCCCTGTGACGTCACGAGCGCGCGCCCGCCTCCGCTGACGTCTTATTTAGGTGAGCCCCTCGGCTCACCCCCTTGTTAGAACTCTAGGCTGGTAGCTGTCTCCGGAGCTCAGTACCTGCGCTCAGGCGCCGGGTGGTCGTGGTCTCGGGCCCCGACAGCGCAGAGCGCCAGGTAGGTTAGATCTGGGCCAGATGGCGGGGCGCGCCGGGCCTCCGCCTCACTCCTGGCCTCCCGGGATGGGCAGGACTGAACGCTGCTGCCCCGCCTCTCCGACCACTCTGATGGGGTGGGCGGGCCCTTCTGAGCGCCCACCGAGTGCAGGGGAGCTAGGCATACAGCGAAACTGGGGGACCCACACGGGGGCGCAGACGAGTGGATAGTGGCACGCGATCCCGGACGCAAACCTTCGTCTCGCAGGCTTATGACGCCTGCGCCGCCCCAGGTCCCAGCCTTTTTGCTTAAGGACCTTTTTCTGGAGCTGGATTGAGCTCAGGTACTGTAGCTCGCTGATTCCCGCAGAAGCAGCGGGGCCACTTTCAGGTGCCGTGGCGGGTGACTTCACCTTAAGCCTCAACGCCCCTTCTGTGAAATGAGGCGCTCTGCTTGGAGGGATTGCTATAGGGCGAAATGAGAACCTGCTAGGGTCTGTCACGTGGGAAGGTCAGCCTGTGGTTATCTGGGAGAACAGGTGACCAGCCCTCTCCCGGAGGCAGTAGCCAGCAGATCAAATTTCCCGGAGCAGGGCTGACGGCTTGCAGGGAGTCCCTGAGCCTCCAAATCTCCTGTTGGAGGTTCCTATTTCTCATCAATACCCCTGGGCTAAAGTGTCCCACGCTTAACACCCTGAGGACACAAGGACACGTTAACCCAAATCAAGAACTCCAGTGTCGCCTGGACCTGGATTCAAGTCCCAGCACTTTACTGTAGACTTTTTATCTGTGAAATGGGACCAACAGACCCTACCTTCCACAGTTGTCAGGAGAATTAAATCAGACATTGCAGGTAAAGCGCTTAAGGTAAGACCTGGCGTTCAGTGGGATCTGTTTAGTCTTAGTGTGTGAAGTATCTGAGTGCTAACACTGCAGCTTGAACAGCCCTTGCCCGTGGCATGGTTGGTGCTTGTGTGAGGTAGGAGGTAGGAGGTTTTAAACTCCTGGTTTTCTGGTTAAACCCATCAGCCAGCACAGTGAGCAATCAGAACAGTGATCTGGATCTAATCAGTCTTTAACTTATCAAGGCAGATGGAACCATCGGAGAACCAGGAGTCTGGGATTACCTCCAAGTGCCTGAGCATAATGCATGCTAAGTCGCTTCAGTTGTTTGTGACCCCATGGGCTGTAGCCCACCAGGCTCCTCTGTCCATAGGATTCTCCAGGCAAGAATGCTGGAGTGGGTTGCCATGCCTTCCTCCAGGAGATCTTGCTGACCCAGGGATTGAACCCATGTCTCTTTCGTCCCCTGCATTTGCAGGTGGGTTCTTGACTCGGGCACCACCTGGGAAGCCCAAGCATAAAGGAACTTTTAAAAGCAAGGAACCGTGAAGAGGAGGGACTTTTGGAACTGAGGCCAGACTTAGAAACAAAAAAAGAAGAGAATGGGTTTTGTCTTTGAGTGGAGCCTAGAACTCAAGATGGGACCTGAGCCTTGTTGATACTTTGTCAGTGATTTGAGGAGGGATGGCACCTCCTCTTGAGATGGATGATCACCGAGCTTTCCCAAGTAGTGAAAAGTCAAGCCCCTGCTCCGACATTCCTTCTTTCAGCTGAGACTAGCTGAGAACCTGCTGTGTGGCAGGCGCAGTACTAGGCGCCATGCACCCAGTAGTTAGAGAGACAGTCATGGCCCAGGAACCCAGAGAGGAGAGCGCCCCCATCAGGCTTAGCCCCGAACCCTCTGCGGCCTCTCCCCAGGCAGCCTGTGCTCTCGCCCATGCGTGCGTACTTAGTTGCTCAGTCATATCCAGCTCTTTGCAACCCCAGGGGCTGTAGCCTGCCAGGCTCCTCTGGCCATGGGATTTTCCAGGCAAGAATACTGAAGCGGGTTGCTATTTCCTCTTCTAGGGGATTTTCCTGACTCAGGAATCAAACCTGTGTCTCTTGCGTCTCCTGCATTGGCAGGCGGGTTCTTTAACATAGCACCATCTGGGAAGCCCACATAGGAGGGTAACAGGATCAAATTGGCATTTAAAAAATGACTTCTGTCAGCTTGTCTTTGAGTGGAGCCTGTTTCACCTGCAGTCTCTTGCTCATGATAGCAAGAGACTTTAATGAATTCCTAGTCCTATTCATTTTAGCCTAGCCCACACTTCCTCAAGAAACTCAACAAAGGCAGGGCCCTCAATCTTCCCAGCTGCTGTTGCTGCTGCTGCTAAGTCGTGTCCGACTCTGTGACCCCATAGATGGCAGCCCACCAGGCTCCGCCATTCCTGGGATTCTCCAGGCAAGAACACTGGAGTGGGTTGCCATTTCCTTCTCCAATGCATGAAAGTGAGAAGTGAAAGTGAAGTCGCTCAGTCGTGTCCGACTGTTCATGACCCCATGGACGACAGCCTACCAGGCTCCTCCGTCCATGGGATTTTCCAGGCAAGAGTACTGGAGTGGGGTGCCACTGCCTTCTCCGAATCTTCCCAGCAGTGGTCTCAGTGACTGAACCCTACTCAACCATATCAGTTGTTAACATCAGTCTTCCCTGCAGGCAGGACGGCAGGGCTGAGCGTGTCTGGCCTGCATCGTTTGCCCAGTGCCTCAGTGGTGCAGGTACAGCCCAAGCTGTCAGGAAGCACCAGTTGAAGGAAGATGGGACCTAGCTCAGTGGCTGGCATGAAGTAGTTGCTTCTCTAGAAGTGTTTCATTGTCGTTGTTCAGTTGCTAAGTCGTGTCTGACTCTGAGACCCCATGAGCTGCAGCATGCCAGGCTTCCTGGTCCTTCACTGTCTCAGTGTTTCATTACAGGCACAGAATTGAGCAAAACTTGACCTTATATACGTGGTGAAATAACTTAAAATCTGGACTGCTTCCCATGCCGTGTGCCAGGAAAGGCTGATGGGGCGAAAAGCCTTGGGCTGCAGCTCGAGGAGCTTTGGGAACCCCAGCGATGGTTTCAGGCCCTCTGTCCTCGGGGCCCACTTTCTCCCCGTAGGAGCTGATGCTGGGGTCTGGTGGAAGGAGGTTGCTCACGACTGTGCTGCAGGTGCAGAGGTGGCCCTTTCAGCCCTCCAGAGATATGAGATTGGTGCAGTTCCAGGCACCCCACCTAACGGGACCCCACCTGGGCCTGGAGTCAGGGAATGGCGGGGGTGTCATCAACCTCAACGCCTTTGAGCCCACACTGCCCAGGACGATGGTGGAATTCCTGGAGCAGGGAGAAGCCACTCTGTCGGTGGTGAGAAGGTAAGTCAGCAGGCAGCACAGCCCTGCCCTAGCTGCCCCGTTCTCCCCTCCCCCCTCACCACCCAACCCCTGCCCTGGGAAACAGAACCAGGGTAGTTCTTTTGCAAGGGATCAGGGTAATGCAGGCTTCCTTTCTCTGAGCAAAGAGCCTTAGGAGTCTTGTGTGACAGTAGGCCCAGTTTACAGGGGGCCCCAGGGAGGATGACTGACCTTCCCCGGGCCACACACTTGGTGAGGGGGCCAGGATTCTCCTCTGTCCCACTGCCTTCCCTAGGGGGTTAAGGCCTGCTTGCCTGAGGGGCTGGAACCTGGCGTCCTAAGAGGGCAGAGGACTTCAAAGATGTTCTTAAAGACGGTTCTTGGGTTTGAGTTGGATTAGGTAGGTGCCTCCCTGAACCCAGGAGCTCTATGGTATCTGGTCTAAAGATGTTGACACACAGTAAATGAAAAACCACTCTGAGACGTCATTTTCACCTGTTAAGCTGATATAAATACAGATGTTTGACAACACACAGTGTTGGTAACAGTATTTTCCCCCTACTTTCATATTCTTGCAAGATTAGAAACTCCTTCCATGTCCCTTATTAGAGAATTGGGTGCATCTACTGTGCAGTAATACACAACCATACAAAAAAGAGAAAGCTAATAGACTTTATATGTTAAGATCTCTAAAATACATATTTTTTTAAAAGGCGTATATATAACGTGCTGTCATTGGCATAAAAAAGATGGGAGAAGAGTTTACACAGAGTGACTGTGAAAATCTATACAGGACACAGCATTTGTCTGTGGGGAGGGAGTGGGGTGCCTAGGAGAAGGGGAGGAAGATAGAGCTTTCTTTTATCCCCATTTGCACCCTTTGAATTCACTTACATGGAAATTATTATGTATTTCTGTATTATGTAATTCCATATTATGTTGTTTAGTCGCTAAGTAGTATCAGACTCTTTGTGACCCCACAAACTGTAGGTCGCCAGGCCCCTCTGACCATGGGATTCTCTAGGCAAGAATACTGGGGTGGGTTACCATTTCCTTCTCCAGGGGACCTTCCCAACCCAGGGACTGAACCCTCATCTCCTGCATTGGCAGGTGGATTCTTTACCACCGGGCCACCTGAGAAAGCCCATATTACCTAATTGGGGAGAGGAAGTCAACACTGGATGAACATAAACAGTACTCTCATATCAAGGGGCAATAGCTGGGCTTGATTTTCAATGCTGACTCTGATGGTTGCTCTAGAAAGTATGTTTTAAAAAGCAAAGCTTGGTAGCAGCTGCAGGGTCTCCCCAGCAGGCCCCTCTCCTGTTCTGGTCTTTGCAGAGCACTGGCCACCCACTTGCCAGTCCTCCCACGGGCAGAGGTGACGCTCCTGGCCCCGGTCACTCGGCCAGACAAGGTGGTATGTGTGGGCATGAACTATGCGGACCACTGCAGAGAACAGAACGTGCCTGTGCCCAAGGAGCCCATCATCTTCAGCAAGTTCGCTAGCGCCATCGTGGGGCCCTACGATGACATCATCCTTCCGCCCGAGAGCCAGGTGGGTGCCTACCCCCCATTCCCCCACCCCGGGCACTGGGGCCCATCACACAGGTGCTCAGCGTCCCGCTAAGGGAACCACCTGTTGCTCAGTAGTGCATTAAACAGAAACTCCAGGGTATTATACAGTGATAAGACAGCTCCTGGGGGAAAAAAAAACATTAATTGTTTTTCTGTTTGATTATAAAAGTAATATACTTGCTTCATAGAAAATAAATAAAATATGTAAAGAAATTACATAAATTTCATAATTTTCAAATTTCAAAAGTACATAAATACATAAAGAAATGAAAAGCTACATATGTCCCCACTGTGCAGGGCTTGCAACATTCATGTTCTACTGTATATCTTCCCAGAATTTTTTTTTTTCCTTTTGAACTTGTTTTGGGGTAATAGCCAATGAACCATGTTGTGATAGTTTCAGATGAACAGCAGAGGGACTCAGCCATACATATACATGTATCCATTCTCCTCCAAACACCCCTCCCATCCAGGCTGCCACATGACATTGAGCAGAGTTCCATGTGCTATACAAAAGGTCCAACCTTGTTGGTTATCCATTTTAAATACAGCAGTGTGTACATGTTCATCCCAAACTCCCTAACTATCCCTTCCCCCCTGCCCCAGCAACCATAAATTCATTCTAGCCAGTGAGTCTGTTTTGTAAGTAAGTTCATTTGTATTGCTTCTTTTTAGATTCCACATATAATTCCCAGGGTTTTTCTATTCCTGTTTCTGTTTATACTGTGCATGTGCCTACCATTTACTTAAGTTCTCTATCAAGAACATTTTTCATGCCATTAAATATTCTCCCCTGACGTTTTTTAGGTTACTGCTTAGTTTTCTATTGTATCAGTGGCCATAATTTATTCAGTAGTCCTCATATTGCTAAATAGGTTGTTTGCAGTTTTTAGCTTTTATAATGTTGCAGTGAACATCCTTACAGAAGAGACTTTGCACATCCATGAATGTGTGATTATTTCCTTTAAATTAACTCTTAGAATGTGAATGTCTTTATCAGGGTATAGGCAGGGTTTCAAAAATTAGCCAGAGTGACCTTCGACTGCAAAAACAGTTTACATATCCACCAGCAGTGTATGTACCCTTACTAGTACTTTAAAATTTTTAGTTTAGAAATACTTTGAAAATTATAGTAAAGTTGGGGGGAAAAAATGCAGTGACTACCCAGCGTCTTTACCTGGATTCACAATGTACATTTTGCTGTATTTGCTCTTCTCTCCCACCCTCCCTCCCCCGCCCTGTTTTCCCACGTCTCTCCTTCCTTCCCTTCCCTCATGTCCCACAGGCGCACACACACTTTTTTAAGGGGGGTTAGTAGAAAGAACTTTACAAAGTAAATTATAGACATTAAGACAGTTCACTCATAATTGCAAGTCATGTAGGAGAGCAGTCCTCCTCCTGGGTTTCCTTACCCTCCTGCTCCCACCCAGGCGCCCCTTCCCAGTAAAGTCTGTTGCTTTGTCAGCAAAAAAAAAAAAAGTTCACTCATAAAAACTTCAGCATACATCTCCTGAGAATAAGGACAATGTCCTACATGACCGTAATACCATTACCACAACTAAGAAAGTTAACATTAACCATATCTAAGTTAATATTAACCAGTCCAATTGGGAATATTAGCAGTTGCCTCCAAAGGTGACTTTTAATTTGGGTCCTATTTTGTGTTTTGGTGTTGGTGCAGGATCAATCAGGGTCACACGTTGTATTTGGTTGTATCTCTCAGTGCCTTTTGTCCAGAACAGGGATTCACAGACTTTTTCTCAAAGGGCCAGTTAACAGTAGGTGTTAGGCTTTGAGCAGCAAGTAGTGTCTGTAGGAACAGTTCAGCCTTGCCACTGTTGTGTGAGAGCAGCCTGGCTGGTCCATGAAGGAACCTGACTGTGTCCCAGGAAAATGTTATTTACAGGAACAGAGACAGCAAACAAGCAAGGATTTGGCCTGTGGGCCACAGCCTGCTGACCCCTGACCCCAAGCAGTCTCTCTCCCCCGTTTTTATCTTTCATAACAGGCTTTTTGAAGAAGTCAGGCACATTGTCTCATGGCGTGTCTCACACTCTGGATTTGTCTGGTTGGTCCGTCATGATTAGATTCAGGTTAAACATTTTTGTCAAGTTCTACACAGGTTAATCTGCTCAGGCTGCTGTCACAAAATACTGCAGAATGGATGACTTACAAAACAAGACATTGAGTTCCTGAAATTCTAGAGGCTGGGAAGTCCGAGATCAAGGTACCAATAGATTAGGACCCACTTTCTGGCCCACAGATGACTGCCTCTTCACTGTGTCCTTGGAGTGAGCTCTCTAACATCTCTCTTTATAAGGGCACTAGCCTCTTCATGGGGGCTCTGCCCTCATGACCTGATCACCTCTCATACCGTCACACCTCATGCCATCACCCCGGGTTTAGGTTGCGGTAGATGAGCTGGGGGATGGGGAGGGACCCTGACATTGTCTGTAGCAGCAGGTGCGCACTTATATCACATCCAGGGTCAGCTGGTCCTTCGTGTCCGTGATGCTCACGTGACCTCTCCATGGTAAAGGTACATTTCACTGTGGAAACGAGCAAACAGTCTGCAGAGGAGTCACTGAAACCACGTGACTATCTTATTTGCCCCACAAGTTCTCTTCCAGGAATCATCTGGTCATCCTTCCCTGAACCCATTACTGCAGTAAGGATTAGAAAAATCTGACTTTTCTTCTCTGTCATGCCTTCTACTTTTATTAGCTGGTATTCTGTGGAGAAACACTGCTTGGTTTTTTGTTTTACCCCTGTCCCTTTATCACTGTAAATTCCTGATTTTTACTTTTATCCAATATGTCATAGACCATAGTCCATCATTTACATTGTTTCTGACACTCAGAGGATCTCAGTTTGGTTAGGGGGAGGCTTTCGGATGGCCCCCACCCACATCACTTTCTGAGCACTTCCTTCCTATGGCCAAGCAGTTCCAGGCTTGTCTCGTACTCTCGTCACTGACAGGGACTTGGCCCTTTCCCCAAGAAATCCAGTTCTTTTTTGTGTTCATGGTTGTTACTGTTAGAAAAGTCAGTTTGCATGGCTAACTTGTATCTAGTTTATATTTGCACTTTGCTAATTATGGAACAAGCTGAGCATTTTTCCTTTTTGTGGCCGTGTGTATATATTTTTGTAAACTGCTTATTCAAGCCTTTGGCCCACGTTTATTTTGGCATGTTGATCTTGTTATTATTTAAGTGAGTTAGTGCATTAAAGCACTTAGAATAGTGCCTGGCAAACAAGTAGGGTTAGCTATTGTTATTCGGTATTTATCCTTTTTTGGAAGTATCAAGAGTGATTTTGGTAAAACTCCCTCCCCAGAAAAACGTTGCTCTTCCGCAGTCCCTGGAGTCACTCTGCCTGCCTGCAGCGGTGCTGCCTTCACTGCCCGAAGTCTGTGGTCCACACGTGACACCTCCCCTGCGGGGCCTCCCCTAGGGCTGCCGTCTCCCACGTACGGGCCGGCAGCCACCCCACCGTTAAGAGGCCTGGCCCCGCGGCAGGAGCCCCTCAGCGGAATAGCGGAGCCCAGGGCCCAGCAGCTCACTGCCCCTTCCCGCCCTGCAGGAGGTGGACTGGGAGGTGGAGCTGGCCGTGGTCATTGGGAAGAGAGGCAAGCACATCAAGGTGAGGGGGAGGGCCAGCTACCCTGGCACTGGGGAGTGGTTGTCAGCTACGCGCCCCTGACGTGGCCATGCCCCTCGCCCACCACCACCTCAGCTGTCTGCAGCCCTAACATGGGATCGAGGCTTTGAGACCCTTTGTGACCGGGCTTGGTGTCACCATGAGCTAACCTCCCATCTGGCCAAACCCCCTGCCCCCACAGGCTGCAGATGCCATGGCCCATGTGGCTGGCTTCACTGTGGCACACGACGTGAGTGCCCGTGACTGGCAGGTGAGACGCAATGGAAAGCAGTGGCTGCTGGGGAAAACCTTTGACACCTTCTGCCCTCTGGGCCCTGCCTTGGTGACCAAGGACAGTGTGGCAGGTAGGTGCCTGCTGCCTGCTTGGTGACTCCTCTCCTTGCTCTTGCGTGGATGTGTCAGCAAAGCCTCTTTCCAGAAGGGGAGTGAGGGGCGTGGCCCGCCGAGGGCCCCATCCCCGGCTGCCCTCTCGTTGACTGTTGGATTAGAGCAGATCTCTCCACCCGGGCTGAGTGCTCCACTGGCCTCCCTCCCGGCCCCTCACCGTAGAGGCCTACAGCAGCAGAGGCGGGGACTCCGTACTCGTGACATGCAGTACAGGGGCCAGGGCTCCCTCTTGACGCCTGGATCAGGCTTCCTCTGGCTGCACCATCTGGGAGAGGCCTTACGTCGGAAGGAAGCAGGGCTGGCCTTGGAGCATCGCAGAGAACAGCTGTTCCCGAGCCCCTGGCCCTTTCTTTAATAGAGATGGGAGCTAACCCCCGGGGCCTCACCCAGCCGGCGTGTAGCCAGGTGGCAGCAGCTACAAGCAGCAAGGGCACAGTGAGAGCCTGGAGAAAAGACAGGGGTGAGGAGGACAGCACAGCCACCGGGCGGGGCCTGTCCGTGTAATTCAGCCTCACAGCGCCCCTTGCAGTCAGTCATCACTGAAGTTAAACTGGGTTCCTGGGGGTGTGCCTGTGGATGTGTGAACCACCAGAAAGTCAGGATGAAAGTGCTGGTGATGCAGGACACTATTAGAGGTGAGCCGGCAGGTGCAGGGGTCTTCACTACTGCTCATGCTGTTACCCTGCTGCTTTGTAACACGCAGTCAGCCTCTGCTGCAGATAGAATCTGGTTTTTAAGGCAAAACCCAGCCACTGTTCTCTGCCCCTTGAGTCTGGAACATTCCCTCATTAACCCATCCACTGACCACCGGCGGGCACTGTGCTGGGTGGTGGGCAGAGGGAGGCCTGGGCAGGCCAGAGTCCACACAGACTCCAGGGTGGGAGCGCCAGGAGCAGGCACAGGGAGCCCAGCAGACAAGCCTCTCACCTGGCAAGGCCACCCTGTGCTTTCGTTTCCTGATTGTCAGGAGGGCTTTGGGGGTCAGAAGGGAGAATCCCAAATGTGTTGTTTTTGCATTTCAGATCCACACAACCTAAAGATCTGCTGCCGAGTGAATGGGGAAGTGATGCAGAGTAGCAACACCAACCAGATGGTGTTTAAGACAGAAGAGCTGATAGCCTGGGTCTCTCAGTAAGTGGGATAGAGCCTGGCCTCAAACAGCCACCTGGGGGCTTTACTGAGCCCCCCATGCCAGGCTGTGGCACCTCAGCCCCTGACCTCACCTGGCCCTTCTGCCCGTAGGTTCGTTACTCTTTACCCAGGGGACATCATCCTGACCGGGACGCCCCCAGGTGTGGGGATGTTCAGGAAGCCTCCTGTCTTCCTCAAGGTAGGTTGGCTGAGCGAGAAAAGGCAGAGGCCTGGCAGGGTTGGCTCAGACCCGAGAAACCCAGGTCTGTGTATGTGCGCCACGCCTCAGGCCCGACAGCCTCACGACCCACTCTGTTGCAGAAGGGCGATGAAGTCCAGTGTGAGATTGAAGACCTGGGTGTCATCGTCAACAAGGTGGTGTGATGACTGCTGCTGCAGGCAGAAGGGGCATTTGTTCCCACGGAGCCCAGCATGGCAAGAGGCCCGGTGCCAGCCCCCGAGGCTTCTCTTCAGGTAGAGGGGGAGGCGATGGTGCTCACCTCCTCAATAAACTTCATCTTCCCTTAGGATGTGTTTCAAGGAGTGAGAGGGCATTCTCACCCAGTGGGGAAGGAGGGCAGATACACACACATGATCACACCAAACACACGGTGCTGAGGCTGGGCAGCGAGGACTCATCCAGTCTCTAGTTTATTGCAGCAGAGGATGCAGAAAGCAAGGCACAGTCAAACCGCAAAGATCTGACAGTCCAGCTAATCAGTCTTCTGCTCCAGGGCAGGGCTGTGTTCCAGAGCTGAAGAGTCTCGGCAAGGGCTCCTCCCCACAGTTCTAGCTACAGATGAACTGCCGGATGAACTGTCCCAGCTTTTCCTGGCTCTCCCGGCTGGCAAAGGCCTGGGACAGGTGGAGCATGGGGCCTGTGGGGCCAGGCATCTGCTGCAGCACCTGGGCCACAGAGAAGGGCGCTGAGTGCTCACGTGGGCGCTGGGCCCCTCCCCTGGAAAACTGACCCCTTGAGCCTTAGTGCTTGAGGTCAAATGCTGCCTCTCAAACATCCTGATGCCCCAACTGGGAGCAGGATGAGCCAGTGGTCAGGGAGACAGAGAGGGGCAGGAAAACTGTCCTACCTTCCCCAACTACTGTCCGCATGCCTATTCCTGGGAAACCCTGGGTAAATCCCCGAGTGGGTACAGCCAGCTGCCCTCAGCAGCTCTATCAGGGTATGGGGGTGGGAGGCAGGGGGACAGGAGGATGAGGAGACTGGCCTCTCTCACCCCCAAGTCTCTGAAGGTCCAGATGGCGCTGATGGCAAGATTTGGGTCCGCACACTCTAGATGAAAGAGAAGTGGAGGCTGTAGGTGGGGACAGTCCCCCGGCACAGCTTCTCCTCTCTTTAAAGAAGGAACACCCCAAGGAGAGGACTCAAGCTGGACCCAAAGGCCTCCACCCTGCAGCCGGCACTCCGGAACTTGGGCTCTCACTGCCCACTAGGGGGCAGCAGCCACAAGCCACCCTCCCCCTGCCGCCCAGGGCCCGGGGTTGGCTGCTGGGACTCACCGAAGAGCCCTTCCTCCTGGGCTGTGGCCTGTAAGAACTGGAACAGCTGCTCCGCGTAGCCGGACTCTGTGAGGGAGAGAGACTGAGACCTGGGCCTCCGCGGGCAGAGCTCACCCCACACCGTGTTCGGCCTCTCCTTGGGATGGCCACGCTGTGCAGGACTCACCAGTATCTGGGAGCTGTCCCCGGTGGAGGAAGGCGGCAGCCTGTGCAAAAGCCTTGAGCACTGGGCTGAGCAGGCGGCAGAGGAAGAGAAAGAAGTCGGGGCAGCGCAACTGCTGGCTGAGCTGGAAGGGGACAGGCCAGGCTGAGGGCGGCTCCCACTGCCTCCCCACGGCCCCCTCCCCAGTGGCTTCTCCCAACGCACCCTGAAGTACCGGCCCTCAGCCTCCTCGAAGTCGTCACTGTCACTGTCGGTGAAGTCCCCACTCAGCTTCCACAGCAGTTTTGCACTCAGACGCTGCCTCCCTGTGTCACAGGCTGGCTGGGAGCCAGGGGTCTGAGGGCCGGGAGAGCCACGGGACCCTGTCAGGCTGGCCAAGGTCCGGTCCTGGCCCCCCCAACGGGGTACATGGCCATCCAGACGCAGACCTGGGGGGCCTAGGAGGATGCCCCAGGCCACGAGAGACGGTGACAGCTGCTGAGAGGACATGAGCACCTACCCTCAGGGCCACAGCCCCTGTGGACAAGAGGTGTGGAGGGCAGGGGGTATGCAGAAGCCCGTCAATACACGTACGCACGGGTCCAGTGCAGGTGCGGTGACAGACCCCAAGGTGGAGTGTGGTGGCAGCAGGACCCAGGCATCTATTCATCTGGGGCCGGAGCTGCCCTCCCCCACCCCAGGGGGGCGGGGGGAGGAGGAGCCGGGCCCAGGCAGGGGCTTCTGTCCACAGCCCCCTTCCTACCTCCTCAGCCACGAGGAGCCCACACTGGATGAGACGGTCCAGCACCTCCTGACAGTAGCAGTAGGAAGACTGGCAGGGCTGAGGGGCGACAGAGGCCCTGTGTGACCTCAGGCCAGCTGGGCAGGGCGGCCCAGAGACGCAGCCCGGCTAGACCTGCCGCCACAGGGCTCGGGCAGGCAGGGCCCTCCGTCCGGGGGGGGAGGCCTCACCTGCAGCAGCAGCAGGTCCTGTGGCAGCAAGTGCAGCAGCAGCAGGATCTGGCAGTACAGCTCCTTCTGGCTCAGCAGCTCGATGCCCTGCAGCTCCCAGGGGCCCTCGGGCAGCACCCTGCCGGCCAGCAGCCCTCGCACAGCACAGGCTGGGGGAGGAGGAGGCAGACATGAGGAGGCGCGCCATGCCCCTCACCCCTGCGCGTTCCAGCCACCGCAAGCCCTGGGGACTCACCACCCACAGCCTCGCTCAGGAAGGTGGGCAGCAGCTCGGCGCTCAGGCGTGCCAGGGACGTGAGGCCTGGGCCGGGGCGCGGAACCACCAGCAAGTCCCCCTGCTGGATGCGCAGCAGGGCCACGTGTGGCCGCAGCAGGCTCAGCGTGTGCCGCAGCAGGCACCGCAGCTGCCCCGAGAAGCCCACGTCAAAGCCACGCAGCAGCGTCTCCTCTGTCAGCCAGGAGAACTCCCCCAGGAGCTGCGACAGGAACACGCCCTGGGTGGGCAGAGGCGGACTTAGCCAAGGGCCGGGGCTCCTCCCCACAGCCCTCAGCACCCCGGGCCCTACCTTCTGGTGCTTGAACAGCAGCAGCGTCGCCATGATGGCCGTGCTCATCACCGCGGAGCTCGCCACGCTGGCTGGAGCCAGGGGTCAGGGATGCTGGTCAGGGGCCGAGGCCCAGCAGCTCTGTCCCCCCGTCACTGGGCAAGTCTTCCCAGCCAAGAACATCTCCCTGCCAGCAGCCACACACACACTCCCACACCACTCCACCCTGGGAAGGGCACGGCAGGCCTGGGCCTCGCGTACCACCCTCCCTGGTGGAGAATTGACATTTATCAAATATATGCCGCAACCCAAGCTGGAGGCTCAGAGACCCTCCCTGCCTCCTGTAGGCCTGTGCTGTGCTTAGTCGCTCAGTCATGTCTGACTCTTTGCGGCCCCATGGACAGTAACCCGCCAGGCTCCTCTGCCCATGGGGATTCTCCAGGCAAGAATACTGGAGTGGGTTGCCATTTCCTTTTCTAGGGAATCTTCTCAACCCAGGGATCTAACCCAGGTCTCCTGTATTGCAGGAAGATTCTTTACCATCTAAGCCACCAGGAAAGCCCTTACTACCCACCAGCCCACAGTCTCTGCCACAGCATAGACACTTGAGAAGATGGTGACAATGCTATTAAGGGCCCCCTCTGTTCCAGGTACCTGTTAAGTCCCTGACATATGTCATTCGGTTCAGCCAGTGTCACCTCAAAGTGTGCCCTCACTTAGTGGCTCCACCACGTCCCTCTGGCTGCCCCCGCCTTGGGGGCAAGGGCAGGGTCAGGTGCCAGTCTTCATGTGCCCCAACGGGCCCGCGGGAGGGGGCAGGTGCAGAAACCCACCCGGAACAGAGGGCCCTGACCCACTGGCCAGCTGGGAGGACACGGTGCTCAGGAGCCTCCCCCGAGGCCAGACCGAGGCCCCTCACCATTCAGGACGTGCCAGCTCAGCCTCCTGACCAGCAGCTGGTCCTCCTGCCTGAGGGCCAGAAGGGGCCCTGTCACAGGCGTCCATTCCTGCTCCTTCTCAGTGTCGGGGACAACGGTGCTAGGAGAGAGACACAGATCACAGGTGAGGGGACCAAGTGTCAAGACAACCGCGGGGGCGCCCAGAGCCTTCTGAATATAAAGGTGAGGGCGTTTCCATCCCTGCAAGGGGGGCTCGTGTACCCTCAGTCCTTTCCAGGCCCGTGTGCCATAACCCACACCCAGCTTACAGGCGGGGCAGGGGCACCTGGATGGTCTGAGAGGACAAAGATTAGCTGGTGAGGGAAGGCTGGGGCTGGTGACATGTCTGTGGTCAGGACAGGAGGGGGTGCCAGCTCACGAGCCGGGGTCTTAGAGCTGCCTCCCTTGCCCAAGACCCTCATATTCCTCTGCCCTTACCAATGGCCCAGCACTATGGGCTGCAGCAGCTGCTCCAGGGTCTGCCTACTGCCCCAGCAGCTTCTGGCGTTGATGGTGTATTCCTGCCCAGGACAAGGCTCTTAGGTGGTCTGCCCTGGCCCACCTGGAAGCCTACATACAGCCCATCTGAAGTGAGCCAGGCCATCCTTGCAGTGGCCTGAAGGCCAGGCTGCTAGAAGCCCTAGGACAGACCACAGGTACTCCCAGCCTTGCCCAACAGGGCCCACACCTGCAGGGAGAAGGGCTGGGCCAGATGCACACGGACACAGACTCGGCGGCTGCAGCCCCAGCGTCTTAGGCTCCGTAGAACAGCCAGAAGGCCTGTCCACAGCCCCAGGGGGGCCAAGGCCTGCAGGAAGGAGGGAGGCACTGAGGGAGCCGGCGGGCCTGGTGCAGGCCTTCCGTTCCACTTCATCTCAGGTTCCAACTGGTACATGACCGTGACCTCTCCAGGCTCATTTTCTTGTCTATGAAACAGGAAAAATCCTTCCCCAGCAAGGTCTTTTGAGAATGAAATGAGAGGATGACTGTTACAGCCTCGGCGGGTGCCACAGGATAATAACCACAGGGGTGAGGTTTCTTTGCACTCCCCCGTTAAGCCCAGCCCCGAGGGGCCTCAGTCACAGGACACAACACTGTGCCTCCTCTCTGGAGATGGTATCCACTTGGGGACCCAGGGCAGGAAGGTCTTACGTGGCATGCATCATGGGGTGCCTCTGGAACCAAGTCGTAGGTGACAGCCACTGGCACAAGCAGAGCGTCTGGGACGATGCCTGCCTGGACCGCCTGCACCACCAGGCCCAGCCAGGACAGGCCCAGGGCTGATAGCCGAGGCCCCCGAACCCCAGGGGGCTCCTCCAGGAAGATAAGCAGGGGCTGCCTGCTGGCCAGCAGCTGCTCCACAGTCTGGAAGTGGGTGGAGGGAGTCAGGTGTCAAAACCAGAACAGCCAAGGCCCCTGTTCCCTGGCCTGGCCCCATAAACCACCACTGGGGGCGCAGCACTCACCGCGTGGACCACAGCCCTTGCAAGAACCCCCTCAGGGCTGTCCAGGGAGAGGTTGGCCTCTGGGGGCAGAAAAAGCCCACCGAGTTTCTTCAGCAGAGCTCTGTGGGGCACAGGGCAGAGGAGGGAAGGTGCTCAGGAGATGGGACCAAGCATGAGGCAAGTGAGAGCCGTGGCCGACTCAGGGCCAGCCTGGGTCCTGCCTCAACACCCTGAGGCCAGGCATGGCCCTAGAGCCCACAGCTGACCCACCCTCTGAGCCCCACAGGCTGGGCTGCACAATGCTGAGAGCAGAGGGGCCAGGAAGAGACCCTCTGGGGAGCTGTTAGCAACACCACCTTCCCTGCCCCCACACCTCTATCCCAGTCTGGGGACCTTGCCACTGTACATCTAAGGGCACAAGCCTTTTACCTGAGGATGGGGGAACAGGTGCGGGGGTCCCAAGCCACACGGAGCACGCCCACGCCCTGGGAGAGCAGCACAAAGGGAAGCAGGATGCCATCCAGGACTGACTTGTGGGTAGAGAGGAAGACGAGCGGCGAGCCCTGCTCCAGGAGAGCCAGATGGAAGTGCCAAGCCATACCCCCACCCTGAAGATGCAGGCAGCTGAAACCCAGCGCCTCCAGACCCAGGGAAGTCCCAGAGGGAGGGAGGGTTCAGCTGAGCAGGCTTTCTCTGAGCACATTTCCCAAAAGCGGAGGAGCTCTGTCAACAACTTTTAAGGTAATCCATTGACGTAATGGTTGTTAAGACATGATGAAAAGCCGTTAGAGGAAGCCTCTAGGGAGCAGGACCGTGAGACACGAAGACAAGGTCGTCAAAGAGCAGTGCATTTTTCCCACCCAACAGACGGGGCTGGTCCCGGCTCAGGGCTTGGCCTAGCCTCTGTTCCTGTCCCCGTGAGGGCGGGCCTTACCGCCTGGGCGGCCTTGTGGACCATCTTCATCTGGCCCCTGTAAAGCTGCACGTTCAGGAAGAGGCAGTTCAGGAACCGCAGCAGTGCCCAGCTGAACAGCCTGGAGAGCAGTGCCCAGTCTGAGGAATGGGCCCCCCAGAGGGCCGCCCAGAACTCCTCTAAAGCAGGCACTACTACTGTCCTCATTTTACAGAAGAGGAAAGTGAGGTTCAGAGTGGTTGTAGATGCTGCTGGGCAGGAGAGAAAGCTAAGAGGTGGGGGTGCTGGGACTGGAAGGCGGGCCTGACGGCAGGGCCCACACCTGCAAGGTGCTGATCCTTCCCTTGGAAGACGTCATGGGCCAGCTGCCTCAGAGCACGCCTGCGCCCCCGTGTGTCCCAAGAGATCAGAGAACCAAGACTCCCTCTAGGCATAACCAGCCTTGTCTTTGCAAACTGCTGGGGAAAGTGAACTAAAAGGGAGGGGTTAGTGATATAAGAAGGAAAGGGGACAATGAAGGGGCAAAATCTCTGGGGAGGGGATGTCCAGAAGCCTGATAAGAGGACTGGCTTTAGACGCAGACAGAAGCATAGACGCAGGCAGCATGGAGATATGGAGGACATGTGGCACGTCCTCATCAGACGGCTTCTGTTTCTCCGGGAAGCGTGAGCAGCACACAATGAGTCAGTCAGAGAAGCAGCAGTCTAGAGCAGAGCCTTGGAGAGCACTGTGTGCACCTCTGAGAATCACACTTACAAAGGAAATAGGTCTACCCACTATGTGTCTCTCCAGCAACATTCGGCTGCTTAGATGCAGAGAAGGCAGGTAGCTGGGTTCAAACACAACTGGGTTGTGCCCAATGACTCCCTCCTAAGGACACTTTTGTCACCAGGAGCCCTGGAATCTAAGCTAGGCCTGGAGGGCAGGAAAGGTGGGCTGATGGCTGGTTTAAGGTGCTCGGGTCAAGGGACTGGAAGTCTTGACAAAGCCAAAAATGGTACATGGAAGGCTGGTCATAGGTCACCAACAATCTCTACTTCCTGTTCCTGTTCACTTGACCTTTCAGCACTGTCAAGACAGCTGAGCCTCACATGTGCTGTACTCTTTCCCTCAGTGACTCACTCCTCCCTGGAGGAGTATCATCTATGTGCTAAAGATCTGCAAATACACATTCCTGGTCTCAACCTGTTTTTTTGAGCTCCAGACTCATATATTAATATATAAGCAGCTGCCTCAGTGTCTCCACAGTGTGTCAGGTATCAGAAAACTTTTATGTCCAAAACACCTTTTGTGGGCCAAACTCACTCCTCCCCAGGCCTGTCTCCTCCCTTCCAACCACATTACCAGGTGCTCATCCAGACACCCAGCTCACCTGCAACTGCCCCCTTTCCCTCCGCTGGTCCCATTCCTACCCTCCTATACATCAGCGAGTCCTGTTAATTTCACTTTGGTTTCTCAATCCATTTTCCCAAGTTCTACTGCCATCCCCATCCCCCATCATCTCACCTGGACTAACCAACCAGCCTCCCCAGAGGACCTGTTCTCTATCCTTGACCTCAATTAATCTTGTTGTCATTCTCTGTCTAAAACCTTTCCATTGGTTTTCATTGCACTTAGAAATCAAATCCAAACTTCTTGTATACCGTTCTGCATATCTGCCCCCTTCTACTTCTCGATTTTGTTTCTAGCAACTCACTCCCTCACTTGCCAGCTTCCAACCACATCAGCTTCTTGAGCAAACCTGGCCTTTCCTGCAGCCACAGTTCACGCTGTTCCCTCTGGCATAACTGTTCCCTGACATCCTCACTTCCCCAAGGCTGGCTCGATTCCCCCTTCTGTCCCGGGCTTACAGGTCTCTTCCCCGCCTTCAGGTATTCTCAATCCTAGCCCTTGTTCTGTCCTTCTTGCAAGCATGTGCACATCTCCACTTCCCCAGAAGCTTGCTCTGCATCTAAGAGGAGCTCCAACCTGTGCAGGACACATGTGGGAGGAAGCAGGTGTGACAGTGGCAGGTATGTGTGAGTGAGTGGGCAGGCCTACAAGATGGGAGACCACCCATCTCCTCTCTCCACAGGAGCCTGACCTGGGGGAAGGTGGAAGGATAGAGGAGGCACTGAAGTCCAGGTCACAACCAGGGGTTCCTCAGATGATCCCCCTAAGCCCCCACCCTCTCAGGACAGATACAACAGCAGGCCAGCAGTGGTGAGAACCTGGACTGGAATCTGGGAGCTGGCTCAGATCAAAGCCCCTCCCCCTTACCCAACTGGTCCCCTGAAGGAGCCAGCTGTTTTCAAAAGTCTTAGTGTCCAGATCAGGGCTCCCTCAGGCTGTCTGGTAAATATACCACCCAGCTCCCCCAGGAGGGGAGTCTAGTCTTTCCCCAAGTCCAGTCAATGCTCTCTCCCCAAGGGCAGAGGCCCCAGCCCAGGGCGCCCTTCAGCAGAGTTACCTGAGCAGGAAGGGGCTGGGCGGGGCCTGGATGTGGCCCAAGATGCGCTGTACCTCTTTCTTCACGTGGCTGGGCACCGGGCCTTCCCCAGCCCCTCCTGGAACCCTCCCTGAGATGACGTTCTGCACCCTGTGGTGGGGGGTAGGGGTGGTGGTTGCGGTGTGAGGCTGAAGCAGGCCTAAGGTCACTCCTCTCAGCCCCATAGTCCCCAGGGCACAGCCTCCAGTCTTCACCCTCCATCTTTAAAAAAGGGTCCCTGACCACGCTAACACTCTAGAAACCAGTCCTTTCAACCAGTCCCGCCTAGAGCCTTTGTCATCCCTTTAAGGATCCCAGAAGTACCAAGCAGATCCCAGTCCCTGCCTCCTCACCCAGTGCTTTCCATGATCTTCTGTGAGGCATCCTGGCAGGGTGGTATGTGCTGCTCCAGTGACCACAAGAAATAGCAGAGCCTCCGAACCAGCCAGCCCCGAAACCTGGGCACAGACCCCAGAGCATGGGGTAGATGTCTCAGAGAGCCCCCGAACTAGGGCCCACTGAGGGTATTCCATCAGGAAGGGATCACATCCTAGTCCCGTGGACTGGAAACACCTGAGCTTGGCTTATCATGGAGCAGGAATAGGAAGCACCTGCCCACCTGTGGCCCATTCCTATCCCCTCTCCCCAGGAAAGAGGGTACAGGTTCAGGGCTTGAAAGCTCCCAAAAGGAGATGCAGGAAAACTCCAAGCCTGCCTGTCCCCACCCGTGGGTTTGGAGCAGAGGGTACGGTCCATTCTTGTCCCATCGAAAGAAGAAAATGATACCACAAAGCAGGGCCCCAGCAGCCCTGTACCCAAGGGCCCTGCCCACCACCCCACCCCACCCCCAGCTCTGACTACCTGGTGTTGTCCTCCTTCACCAGGATCACATTGCAGAAGCCGAGGTCCATTATGCTTCTGTGGAAGAGGGACTCCTGCCGGAAAGGGGCAGAGAGCAAGTCCTTGGGGGGCCTTTAAAGTGAAGTCGCTCAGTTGTGTCCAACTCTTTGCGACCCCGTGGACTGTAGCCACCAGGCTCCTCCGTCCATGGGCTTCTCCAGGCAAGAATACTGGAGTGGGTTGCCATTTCCTTCTTTGGGGCACCTTTGCAAACCGGTAAAGGAAAGCTCCTGCTCTGTCTTCTGCAGTCTTTCCCTGATGGACTATACAGTCTACTGAGAGATGGATTATAGCACTGCAGTTCCCAAAAGATGTCTGACCTCAGATCCTGAAGTTCAGTTAGGAGACAGGGCTCCATGGTCAAAAGGAAAGGGCTGCATCCTCTACAGAATCACCCTCTTGGAGAGTAGCATATCATTTCTGAGAAGTTCTCTCACCAACAGCAGGGAACATGTAGCCTGGATCTCCACAAGAACACTGAGTCCCATCAGCACCAGCACACAGCATGGACGTACAGAGACCCCCCCAAGCATGTGCAAAGTACTCGCTGACTCTGAGTGGACAGTGTCTCTAGGCCCTCCGCTCTGAGTACAGGCATGCTCAGACCCCAGCCCTCTGGCATCTCAGATCCCGCTGTACCTCCCCACCCAACTCTCCCAGGCCTGGGAGCCAGAAGCCAGGAGCCAGGCCCAAACCAACAACCAACAAACACTAGTGCACCCATTCCCCTGAAAGACAACGGGCGCGGGGAAGGGCTGGGCTTGGAAGAATAAAGGAAGCTGCTTCGCAGGGCTGAGGCAGCTGTGGCTCCCAGAACCAAGCTTCCCAAGATAGGGCCCGGCCTGACCGTCACTTACCCAGCTCTTAGGGGTACAGGTCTGGCAGCAGCGACCCACAAAGGGGCGGTACTTCCCCAAGAATGGGGTGACAGCCTCCAGCTTCATCCCAAAGCCTGAGGACCACAGGCTGGTCTGGAAAAGGGTCACAGGGAGAGATGAGAGGGCTCAAACTCCTTGACAGAGGGAGGTGGGCTCCAGGAGTGAGGGGCACAGGACGGGAGGCAGGAGGGCAGAGAGTGTTCTGGGAATGGGAGCACTACCTCCCGACCATCCTGGCTGCTTCTCTGCTGAGTCTGGAGTCTGGCTTCTGCCATGGTGTTCATGGGGGTCTACAGCATCTGGGAACCAGCCACCTCTGCGCCCCTCCTCTCTCTCCAGAAGAACCTGACCTGGGAAGAGGAAACAGGATGGAGGAGGTACTGGAATCTGGGCCATAACCAGAGGCTACTGGAGTGACCCCCACGCCCCCACCCCAGAACAGACAAACAACACACAAGCCAACAGTCGTTTGATCCAGGGCTGGAATCTGGGGGCTGGCTCAGATCAAAGCCTTTCCCCTCAATACCCAACTGATCCCACCAAGCAGCCAGCTACCCTCAAAAGATCTCACAGTGTCTAGATCAGGGCTCCCTCAGGCTAGCACTAAGAAGATGGGTTGTCTCATCATCGATATCCCCTCTGCCATCTCACAGCACAGATGGGGCTGTACTAGAGACTCTGACACTTTCTGTGCACCAGGAAGGAGGCATGAGACTGCCAAATAGGAACAGAACCACTGTCCCAAGGCCACCAGGGCCTGCTCAGCTGCTCTTCCCCTCAGCACCAGAAGACAGCCCCTTTCCTTTCAATCATTACAAGAATGAGGGCTGACGGTACTGGATGGGTGACTGTTCTCTGGGTCAAAACTCAAAAGAAATGCCACACAGACCTGTCACCAAGGAATGGTCCTCTGGTTGGGGATACGACACTTTTCCATAACTGGTGTCCTCTTACATAGCACTCTCTACAGAAGACCCCACTTCATATTGCCTCAGCCTCCTCCACAATATTCTACCGCAATATAACATCTATCTTCCATAAGACAGCACCAAACCCCTCCTAGTCCAGAAACTGGGCCCTAAAAACCCTTCTCCCCTGATCTCTCTCCATGTCCCTGATGGACAGGCTGATCCAATTATTGCTATCATCTCTACCCTCACTACACAGTTCCTACTCCTACCTGGGAATGCCTTCTTCCTTCCCATCACCTCCCCAAATTCTAAGTCCATGGCTCTAAGTCTGTGATGCTTCTGCATCACCTTCTAGGTTTTTCCTCCCTTCCTTGGTTCCCCCAGCCCAAGCCTGCCAGGCAAGAAGCCTCCTCCAGAGTTAGCCCACATCATCTAAGTATCCTGAGGGCAAGAGCTACAAAGCACTCAACCTTGTATGCCCAGCCTTCTACCCTGCCCAGAGGAGGGACCCAGGAGATGCTAGTTAACTGACTGTAACTTCCTCTCCCAGAATTCCTCTGCACCTCTCCTCTTCTCCTCAGTTAGCAGTTTAGAACCTGAGATCAAGCGGTACCAGAATCACAATTCCCCAGTGAACAGCTCTGGTAGACTCATCCAAAACGTACCTCCTCCTTTGAAAATGTTCTCCCAGCCCAATTCACTGACACTTGGCACAGGAAGTCCCCAAGACCAGGCTCCAGTCTGGAGTCCTGCCTGCTTGGCAAGGAGGGTGTCTGCTCCCCAGATTCAGAACACCCCCACTCTCCAACCTAACCCCACTAGATCTGGGCTAATGCTACAGGGACAGAGTAAGGGTGAGAGGAAGGGAAAGATATGTTAAGACAAGGCAAGGGGTAACTCCCAGTCACCAACCAAGTCAGCTACTCAGCTCACACAATCCAGGGCTCGACTTCTCTGTCAGTCTGCAACTCCTGCCTGGACGCCCCTCCCCACAGGACACCGACAGCAGAGGTGGCAAATTGGCCACCAGAGGGCCAAATGCAGTTCACAGATGTACTTTCTTTGGCCCTGCAATCTTCTACAACTTGATGGATTAACCTCAACATTTAAAACTAGAGAGCTTGTCAATCACAAATCAATTAAAAATAAATATTTTCAAAAAGCTAAAGAGCTTGTTACTTTAAAACAACAGCAAAACAGAAAGAAAGAAAAAAACCATGTCTCCAGCGGCTGTTGTTAAAAAAAACACAAACCAGCGAACTGCCGTCTCTGGTACGCACGCCACAGGGCCTCGGCTGACCAGAGCCCAACGCCACTGTCCCCATGCCCCTTCGCCTGGCCGCACACACCGTCCCGTCCACCGCCACCTCAGTCACACCTGATGCCCGGCCCCTGTGCGCATCTGAGTTCGCGTCCCTGATCAAGAGATCGCATCCAAACCCGTTCCCCTGTCTGGTATGCCTGTTCCCTACAAAGAACCACAGGCTGAACATGACCTCTTCACCCTGCAGCCCGCACCTGGAGCTGGAGGACAGGGGACTTAACTCAGCCCCTCACAGACCCACAGCGAGCGTCCCCGAGCTGCCCTAAGCCGGAAAGAAGGCCTCCTGCCACACTGGCTCTGCGTCCAGGGTGACGAGAAGCCGAGGACCACACTTACCTAGGCTCCCTGAGGGACTGCCCTTCAGGCCAAGGACCCCATAGTGGGCCTAACAAGGCCGGGCCTCCGTCCAACCCTCACCAATCCCCAGAAAGGCCCTCCGGGTTGGCGCCCAAGGCAGTAAGGCCCCTGAGCGGCCCTGAGCCTGGCCCGACCCAGCCCAGCCCGGGAGCAGCCCCCTCAGATCCTACCTCACACCCGGCGCCAACTCCCGCCAAAGCAGCACCCGGAAGTGCACGCAGACAGCCTCTGCGCACCGCCTGAAAGGCATCTCTGAGAGCCTATTGGAAAACGAGCAGGGCCCGAAGCCCCGCCCCTGGCGCCCTGCCCTAACGCACGCTGCGTGGCCTCGCGGCCCTGAGTGTGAGTGGGCGGGGCTGCCTGTGTGGGTCGGGGTGTGTGGTCGTCTGGCTGTGGAGTGTTAGTCTGGTCATGTGCTGCTCACTTTCCCAGGCGGAACCCGCAGGTGCATGAGATGTCCATGAGACCTAGGGTACTTGAAGAATGGGGATGCGTGAGCTGCCAGGTTCTAATGAAAGAGGTTCCCAGGGTTCGTGAGTGCGTGGTGAGTCGTGTGCGACTCTTTGAGAGCCCATGGACTGAGGGTCCTCTGTCCGTGGGATTATCCCAGCAAGAATACTGGAGCGGATTGTCTTTTCCTACTCTAAGGGATCTTCCCAACCCAGGGATCATACCCGCGTTTCCTGCCGCTCCAGCATTGACAGGCAGGTTATTACTGAGCCGCCTGGGAAGCCTTTCCCAGAGTACACATGCTGCCAGATTGACGTGAAGGCTCTAGAAAAATCCCAAATTAGAGACACTTAGAAAAGAAATCCCCAGAAGCCAGTTTTGGATCATGAAAAACAAGTCAGGCCTACTCGGTGTCCTTTCCTTTGTTGGTTAGAATGCTAGACCACAATTAGGAATATACCGCAGTCACCAGGTGCCTGAGTTTCAGCTAGCCCTGTGACTGGTGTGGTTATTGGTGTGGTTGTTTGGTAAATATCCGACTCCTGTCTCCACTCTAACATCCCTTTGTTCTGGGAACACCATCTGTCTATGCAGTTGAGTTTTGCAGCTGTCAGTAGGCCCCCACCATTCCTTCTTAGCGAGATTTAATGCTCAGAAGTAGCCCAAAACAGATACTTCACATCCAAAAGTTGCTTGGATTATGATGGTAGAGACCAGGTCTGTCTTCTTGCAGAGTTTCTCGCCTCAGTCAAGTTGATTCTTTGGAAGAAGTGTTTTTTGTTCATGTTGTTTGCTGCAATTTGGACATTTTAAAAGAAGCATACTTCTCAGGCCTGGATTTTAGCTGGGATACCGGGAATTCTGTGTCCTCATCAAGCAGTGCACAGAAAACGTGGAACTCCCGTGCCGTGAGACCTGTGGGCCAGCTGCTGTGCAGACTGACTGGCTGACTGGGACCTTGGGAGACGTAGAGAGGCTCCTTGGGTCTTGGCCCCACCCAACCTGAACTGGACTTCGGGAGCCCCACCCAGGCTCAGGCCAGACAGCATCACCCAGAACATCCTGTTGCATGTAACTGAGTCTCTGGACCCAGAGGGATGAAGACCCTCCCTGTGGTTGGGGGCCAGTGTACCCTGAATTAGATGGGCTTTCCTGTTGCACGTCATCCGGAAAAGAGGACTTAGGCTGGCATTCGTCTGGGCAGAAGGGCTCTCGCCCCTCTCTGTAGGGATCACCAGGTGTGTCATCTCAGACTTGGCTAGCAATGGAGGGAGTGGTGCTGAGAAACATTCCAGGCCCACTCTTCATCTCCCCTTGGAGATTTCCTTCCTAGCATTTGTTTATGAAAGTACTGAGTGCCTGCTCATTGCTGGGTGAGAACAAAGTCAAGGTGAAGACACCCCCTCAAGTAGTCAGCTCATGCTCTTGGGAGGGGTGGTTCAGTATATGACTGTGTCCATTCTAAGTTAATTTCTAACTCCACTATAATCGCAATGAAAATTCCGGCTGTGTAAACTTGCTTTGAAATCTGTGAGGAGAGATTAAAGGTCTCTAGATGTCTAAGTAAAACAGGGGTGGGCAGGAAACTGCCTTACACAGATATTCAGACATATGACAGTGACATCATTTTAAAAACAAACGAAAAACCAATATGGTGTCAGTGAAAGAATGGACAACTCACTGGAACACCATGGAGAACTCAGAGTTGGATCCCTGGTTATAGGGGAGCTTTGTATGTGATAAGAGGTGTACCACAAGCCAGTGGAGAAAGAGTTGTTCTTATTGGGAAAATTCTGAGTCACTTTATAGAGAAAAATGATGTTATCCCGTACAAGATGGTGGATTAAAGAATCAATGTGAACAGACAAATTATAGCATTGATAGAAAATACATGAAAGGGACATCTTTGAGACCCAGAGGGAAGAAAGGATTTCTTAGACAAAATTTCAAAGCACAATCAATAAAGAAAAATAAAGGGAGGAATTTATTATGTCACAATTAAAAATATCTGTTCCAAATGATATGTTACAAAATCAGAAAATATACGTGCAAAGTCTAAAACAACAACAAATCCTTTGTCCACTTATTTTTCCTGTTAATTTGCAGGAGGCTCAATATTCAAGGAACTCCTGCAAATTAACAAGAAAAATAAATGGACAAAGGATTTGTTGTTGTTTTAGTCTCTAAGTGGAGTTGTACTCTTTTTGACCCCCTGGACTGTATAGCCCACGGGGCTCCTCTGTCCATGGGATTTTCCAGGCAAGAATACCGGAGTGGGTTGCCATACCCTTCTCCAGAGGATCTTCCTGACCTACGGATCAATCCTGGGCCTCCTGCATTGCAGGCAGATTCTTTATCATCTGAGCCATGAGAGAAGGTTCTTCCTTGATGGCCCAGTGGTTAAGGATTTGCCTACTAATGCAGGGGACATGGGTTTGATCCCTGATCCAGGAACTAAGATCCCATATGCCAAGGAGCAGCTAAGCCCATGCGCCACAGCTCACAAGCCCAAGTACCACAACTACTGAATCCCACACACCCCAGAGTCTGTGCTCCGCACCAAGAGAAGCCACCGCAATGAGAAGCCTGTGCACCGCAACAAAAAGCAGCCCCCGCTCACCACAGCTTGAGAAAGCCTGCACGCAGCAACAAAGACCCAGGGCAACCATAAATTAATTAATTAAATTTAAAAAATAGTACCTCTCTATAAAAAAAGATCCTGCAGGCCTCAACTAAGAGCTGACACAGCCAAATAAATAAGCATTTTAAGAAACATATATCTCGCACCATACCTATGTGGTAGGCAGAATTCTAAGATGAGCCCCAGTGCCCAAGCCCTTTTATGAGCCTCTTCCCTTGAGCATGGTCAGGGCCCATAACTTGCTTCTAACTAATAGAATATAACAAAGAAGGTGAGGGACTGTCAACCCCTGATTGGGTTACTCTGGAAGAAAAAGGTGAAGGGAATTTGCTGATCTAATTAAAGTCCCTAATCAGTTGATTTTCAGTTCATCAACAGGGAGATTATCCTAGGTGGATAGAACCTTTGGTGAACTATCCTAGGTGGATAGAACCTGGTGAGCTATCCTAGGTGGATAGAAAACCTGGTGAGCTCTTTTAAGAGGGAAATAAAGGTCAAAGACTCTCTCTCCTGCTGACCTTGAAGAAGCAAGTTTCCTTGATTTCTGTGACCACAAGCTGATGATTTCTGCTCACTACCTGAGGCAGCCTGGAAGCAGGTCTTTCTCTAGTTAAGCCTCTGATGAGAATGCAGCTTGGCTCTTATCTTGATTGCAGCTCAAGCAGAAGACCCAGAAAAGTCATGCCCAGGCTTCTGGCCCACAGAAAATGCAAGATTAAAAATGTATGTTATTTTAAGCCACTAAGTTTGTGGTAACATGTTACATGGTAGCAGAGAACTGATGCGATCTATTACACCAGGTCAAACACAGCTGGATAAAGTCGACTGGTGGTGTTGGGTGGGCATGTGGGGATGTTCATCAGAGTAGAAGAAAGAAGCTACTGTGGAAGTGTTTTAGTTAATAGCGCATCTCCCCTGTGCTGTGCTTAGTTGCTCTGTCTTGTCCAACTCTTTGCAGCCCCATGGACTGTAGTCCACCTGGCTCCTCTGTCCACAGGGATTCTCCAGCAAGAGTACTGGCGTGGATTGTCATGCCCTCTTCCAGGAGATCTTCCCAACCCAGGAATCGAACCGAGGTCACCTGCATTGCAGGCAGATTATTCACCATCTGAGCCACCAGGGAAGCCCAAGAACACTGGAGTAAGTAGCCTATCCCTTCTCCAGGGGATCTTTCCAACCCAGGAATCAAACCAGGGTCTCCTGCATTGCAAGCGGATTCTTTACAAGCTGAGCTACCAGGAAGCCCAGTACATCTCCCCTACAACCTGCAATTTCATTTCCAGGTATAGATGCAAAAGAAATTGACACAGGTCCAGAAGACATGCATGTCATGATGTTCACTGCAGAGTTATTTGGCAGGGATCGGGAGCGGGCAGGCAAGGGTTGTAGGAGCCAAACTAGGTGTCCACCTCGGGGAGAATGGAAAGAAAACTGAGAGTGATTCACAGCATGGAGAACTATGCGGCAGCTAGAAGAGAGTAAATGCACACAGAGCAATATGGATGGGCCTTAAAACAATGCTGAGTTTGTAAAGTAAGAAACAACATGAGAACCAAAGCATTGCCATTGGCATAAATTTAAATATACATAAAGACAGTAGCCATTTTGCAAGAACATATATACAGTGGGGGGAGAAAAGGTCCATTAGCATGCTCCCTGTGCAGAGGAAGGGAATGAGAGGCGATAGATACAAGAGAATGAATAAAACAAGAGAGGGGCTTTATGGGGCCAAAGATGAAGTTGTGCCAAGGAATTCAACTCAACTTGAGGGCTTGAGCTGCCCCTGAGGTCCAGTGGCAGCTGAGGCAGCAGCAATGTCCACTCCTTCAAAGGGGATGGTTCTGTTGGACAGGCAGAGAAAGAAACAGCCAATGCTACCCAAGTGGGTAAGTGCTGTGCAAGCCGCACATGGAGAGTGATAAAGGAGAAGTTAATCTTGCCTGATAGGGAGTCCTGGCTTTCTATTTGTAGTGAATGACTTTCAGTGTGAATGCCTGAAAGCTCAGCTCAAGTTGTTTTATTTTTAGGGTTTGCTTGTTTGTTTGTTTTTCTTTGAACAAAGGGAATTTCTTGACTCAAATGACTGAGAAGTTCAGAGGTAACTTTCAGGTATAGATGGATTCAGGTGCCGTAACCATGTATCAGGATGTCCCCTAATGCCTTGCCAATCTGCTTCCCTCTGGGTTGGTTTCATTCTTGGGCTCAGCCCCTTGGGCTGTCCCTTTCCTAGAGGTTCCCACAAATCCCCAGGGCTGATGCTCTTGGGTCCAGATGGAATCACATGCCCAAGCCTGAACTAATTTATATGATTCTGATGGTCACACTGGAGAGACACAACTGTCTAGGATCAGTAAGGGGATTCTGGCATGGGGGATGGCATAAGCAAAAAGCCCAGCATCATGAAGCCGGACCAGCATAACATGAAGTCCCCTGCTGCTGCTAAGTCACATCAGTTGTGTCCGACTCTGTGCAGCCCCATAGACGACAGCCCACCCGGCTTCTCTGTCCCTGGGATTCTCCAGGCAAGAATACTGGAGTGGGTTGCCATTTCCTTCTTCAATGCATGAAAGTGAAAAGTGAAAGTGAAGTCGCTCAGTCGTGTCCGACTCTTCGTGACCCCATGGACTCCTACCAGGCTCCTCCATCCACGTCCATGGGATTTTCCAGGCAAGAGTACTGGAGTGGGTTGCCATTGCCTTCTCCGATGAAGTTCCCTACTCCCCAGCAGTTCCAGGCCAGTGGGCACCATCAGAGTTTCTGGGCATGGGAAGGTCTGGTCATATCTGCAATTTGCAAGTTTCACTTGGCAGCTGGGGGTGGGTGGCCTAGAGGAGCAGAGACATTCAGGCCTGCTAGCATTTCCCCCAAGAAAGAGCCTCAAGAAATACCTTCCCAAAAAATAAATAAATAAAAGAAATATCTTCCTCTAGGGACTTCCATGGTGGTCTAGTGGTTAAGAATCCACCTTGCAGGCTTCCCTGGTGGGTCGGTGGTAAAGAATCCGCCTGCCAGTG
The DNA here is from genome assembly GCF_019320065.1 of Cervus canadensis. NCBI lineage: Eukaryota > Metazoa > Chordata > Mammalia > Artiodactyla > Cervidae > Cervus > Cervus canadensis. The sequence continues at coordinate 2,137,112 of NC_057390.1, forward strand.
CAGGAGACACGGGTTCTATTGCTGATCTGAAGAGATCCACATGCTGAGGAACAACTAAGCTCTTTCACCACAACTATCTGGCCTGTGCCCTAGAACTCAGGAGCCGTAACTACTGAAGCCCACGGGCTGTACGGCCTGTGCTCTGCAACAAGAGAAGCCACAGCAGTGAGAAGGCAGGGCACCACAACTAGAGAACCGCCACCCCCCGCCCCCGGCCCCGCCAAACTGCAGAAAAGCCCACACAGCAAGACCCAGGGCAGCCAAAAATAAAGAATTCGCCTTGCGGTGCAGGGGATGCAGGTTCAGCCCTCGGCTGGGGAAATAAGATCCCATATGCTACGGAGCAACTAAGATGGTGAGCCACAACTAGACAGTCCGTGCATTCTGCAGTGAAAGGTCCTGCATGACACAATAGAGGTCCTGCGTGTGCAGTTATGACCCAACACAGTGAGAGAAAGAAGCAAAGAGACCTTCCTCTAGGCCCTTCTTTCTACCAAAGAGGCTAGCCTGCTCAGTGCTTCAACACAAATGGCCCTCATGGGGTCTTGGGTCGTTGCAAGAGAGAGTCTACATGGAAGCAAATCTTTATAATCAGTCACCCGAAAAATACTTAAATGGCCTGTATTCATTCTGCACCAGGCAAGCTTTAAGGACAGAATGGTCACACTCTAGCAACAAAAACCCATTCTGGGCCAGCCCCAAACTCTGGGAGTTCTCCAGCACTTAACCACCAGCCCTTCCACCCCACCTAGCCTACAAGCAGCTGGGAGGGTGGGTGATGGCGTTGTCTCCAGGGTCACTGGGGGCCACACTGGGTTGGGCAGGGCCATGGTGGGGGGCAGCTTGGGGGTTCTGAGAGTCAGGAATGGCCTACTCTATGCAGCCCCCACAACGCCCCTTTCAAAACCACTCCTCCCCACTGCCTGGGGTTTTGAATGCAGTTCTCAGCCTCTTTCTGGCTGTGGTGAGCAGCTAACTGCAAGAGGCTGAGCTCCAGCCATGTGGGCCAAGAATGGGTAGCATTGCTTTTTCCCAGAGTGGGGCTGGTTGGTGCTAGTCTGCACCTTCCTCCAGAGCAGGACACAGAGCAGAAGGAAACTTGTGGGTTATTTAGAAGGATTTCACCTCCAAGGAACAGAAGGCCCACCTCAAAGAGGCTTAAACAATAAGGGAGACGGGCCTTCTGTGCAAAGGAGCCCCAGGGTGGGACAGCCTGGGGCTGTTTAACTCGGTGCTGCCGTGGCATCAACAGGGACCCAAGCCTCTTGCACCTTTTGTGCTGCCTGCTTCTGTCCTCAGACCAGCTTCCCTCATGATCCCAAGATGGCTGCCACAGTTCCAGCCATCACATCCAGCAGGGGATGGCATCCAGGAGAGATCACCTCTTTACGGATATGTCTTTTTAAGAGTGAGGGAACTTTCCCCAGAATCCCCTAAGCAGCTTTTCTGTTATAGCTTAACTGACCAGAATTACATTACATACCCATTCTTGGTCGGTCTCCAGCAGAGGGCACAGGAAAACCACAACTGGCTTACATGGACTCCCCCCAATAGCACAGAATTCTAATGCCCCAGCAGCATCTGCTGCACCAGGACACAGAGGTTCTTCCCACTCAGAGAGCAGTGGAAAGGAGACTGGAATTCCAGTCTTGTTTTCTGCACCAGTTACTATGACCCTGGATACATCAGGTCCCCCATTGGTCCTCCATCCACAGGCATTCTCTCCTCACACCTTGTCGACACTACTCTGATATGGCTTGGTGGCAAAGTGCCCAGCCAGGGGATGGCTCATGACTGTGGAAACAGTTGTGGAGCACCTCTGCCTTTTGTGGGGCTTCCCTGGTGGCTCAGATGGTAAAGAATCTGCCTGCAATGCAGGAGACCTGGGTGTGACCCCTGGGTCAGGAAGATCTCCTGGAGAAGTAAATGGCAACTCACTCCAGTATTCTTGCCTAGAGAATTCTGTAAACAGAGGAGCCTGGGTAGGCTACAGTCCATGGGGTCACAAAGAGTCAAACATGACTGAGCAACTAACACTCATTTTCACAGTTTCTGCACTTTGTTAACTACTTGCCTGGACAGCCTCCACTGAAACTAGGGGTAACCACACGACCAACTCCCAGGCAAAGAGAAAGGAGGACTCTGCTAGAGTCTTTCTAGGAGATTTTTTTCTATAAGAAAAGCCTCTTTCCTTTTTCTCTCCTCTATCCTCCCTTCTTTCCAGTTTTGTTTGCCATTAAAAGAGAATGTGATGATTGGAGCTTTGGCAGCCATCTTGCAGCCATGAGGGAAATACTAAGAAAATCTCAGACTTGCCATCCTCATGCTTTGGCTTTGGGGGGCTGTGGGAAAGTCCTGCAACCACATCGATTTGTTATGTGAGTAAAATAGACTCCTGTTTAGTTAAGCCCACATTACTTGAGCTTTCTTCACCTGCAGCCTGGCTGACATGGAGCTCATCCAAACTGACACAGAGCCCAGTTTCTTCAACAGTAAAGTGAAGAGGATGGTTCTGAGGGTGGCCATCCTCCTTTGGGCTCTCGTGCTCTGTGATGAGGGAATCATCCTAGAGCTCACCCACCAGGGCACTGAGTAAAACCAAGTTCCTTTTAACTTTCCAGTGTCCTTGTGAACTTGAGAGGACAAAACGATGTGATTGGAGAGTCCCTGAGCCCTCTCCTTCCTACCAGGAAACTCCACCCATCCCCCAGATTCCCAGAGGACAAGGGGGAGGATCAGTTCAAGTTGCATATAACAAAAACACAGAGACCTGACCGCAGTGTCTTAAGCAAACAGGGTTTGGGGGTTTTCTCCTGAAGGAATAAGAAAGCCAGAGGTCAGGAGGCCACAGGTGGTCAACTCCAAGGGCTGAAGTGAAATAAGTTAGTGGGGCTCTTTCAGCTATGCATTTGCAGCAGGCCTTGTCCTCATGGTCACAAGATGGCTATGCCCCAGATAGGAATGAGTGTTGGGGCTTCCCTGGTGGTCCAGTGTTTTAAGAATCTGCTTTCCAATGCAGGGAATGCCAGTTAAAAGATCCCACGTTCCTCAGGGCAACTCAACCCAGATGTCCCAACTATTGAGCTCTGTTGCCTCACCTAGAGAGAAGCCCCCACTCCCTAAGGAATGATCCTGCCTGCCACAACTAAGACCAAATAAATAAATAAGTTGAAAGCAAGAGGAAAAGGGGGTGGCAGAGGACGAGATGGTTGAGTGACATCACTGACTCAATGGACATGAATTTGAGCAAACTCCAGGAGATGGTGATGGACAGCAAAGCCTGGTGTGGTGCAGTCCATGGGGTTGCAAAGAGTTGGACACAATTCGGCAACTGAAAAACAGCAAATATATATATATATACGCACACACATATATATATGTGTATATATATATAACGTTAAGTGGTGGGTGAAGAACAAAGTTGAAGCACTGGGTCTGCCAGGAAAGCAGTAGCCATCCTGGAAACCCCACTGAGAGGAGACACCTGTCATCAGGCTTCCTGAGTTGTGTAGCCGTCCTCTGCTCTGAGGGAGAGGAAGGGGAGAGTGGCTGGTAGGCCGACGGCTAGCCGTGGGAGCCGCCAGGTGTGGGGGTCAGAAGGCCTGGGACTCAGGCCCACACCGCTTCTTGTCACCCTCCGGCCCTGCTGCTCAGTTAATGGTTTAGCCTCAGCAGTCTCACCTGCCTGACACAGAGGAAGGGGGCCACATTTCAAGTGCCCAAAGCCACATGTGGTCAGCGGCTACCGTGGTGGACCACGCAGGCCTGGCGGCTGTTCCTCTGGTGGTTAGGGTGACAGTGGCGGGCATTAACCAGAACAGGGATTCATTTTTTTTTTAATTTATTTATTTATTTTGATTGGAGGCGAATTACTTTACAGTATTGTAGTGGGTTTTGCCATACATTGACATGGATCATACATGCCATGGGTGTACACGTGTTCCCCATCCTGAACCCCCCCCCACCTCGCTCCCCATCCCATCCCTCAGGGTCGTCCCAGTGCACCAGCCCTGAGCACCCTGGCTCATGCATCGAACCTGGACTGGTGATCTATTTCACATATGATAATATACATGTTTCAATGCTATTCTCTCATATCACAGGGAATCATTTGTGAGAGAGACAAGAGGGAAAACCGCCAGCCCCTGCTGGTCTATGGCTGTGAGAAAGACAGCTGAGAGGCGAGTTCTGTCCTGCTGGAGGATTTTTCATGAAAACAAAGTTCCTCTGATTATGTTTATGCGTCTCAGAGTGCAGAGCTGTGGGCTCAGTCATGTGAGCAGGAAGGCCCTAGAGAAGAGGGACTGTGACTGCTTGTTGGGGCCGATGGCAGTTCCTTGGGTTAAGGGCAGGGGGAGGAGTCCCAGTGGGACACCCACAGGTTAGGAAGGAAATTTTAAAAGGGCCTGTGCCTGGAAAGCTGCCTTTAAAAAAATCAGGTGAACTCAGAGCATGGAGCCAACTACAGAGAGAGGACAAGAAGCCTTCATATTTGGAGGAAATGGTTGCTCAGGTTTTGGACGCAAAGCATCAGAAACTCCAGGAGGAATGAGATCAATTGAAAAAAAAAGGGGGGGTTTGATCTTGTCAGTGGAGAACAGGCCAATAAACGGAGTGAAAAACAGTCAGCCACTTCCATGACTGCAACCCTGCTCCTCCTCTATGGAGGAAAGTGGGACCGGCTCAGAAACAGGCTTAAGGGTTTGTTGGAGAAGTGGTAGAGTAAGGGGGTGGCTGTGAGAGGAAGTGAAGCTGTGGATGTCGTGGGAGAGGGGTCAGAGGAAAAGTCTGTGCTACTGACAGGTCACTAGTGTCACTTGAGGACTTGAGGCTTGAGGACTTCAAGAACCAAGGGAAGCCTGTCTGGGTTCTAGACTCAGGGAGGAGCACTTACTGGGCCAGCCAGCCCTCCCAAGGCATGGACGAGGGCAGTAGCCCTCAGCATCTCTCCCCACATTGTCGAAAAAGGAGAGCTGGAGAAGGCTGAGAGGGAGGGAGCTGGCTTGGATCCCCTCCGGGAGGGTCAGCCCAGACCTCCTATATCTCCTGCACAGACCTTGCCCATCCCCCTGGGGGCTCAACCTTTAAACTCTTTGCTCAGCACTAGAAAAGTTCCAGCCATTAGCAAGGACCAAGCAAATGCCCCTGGCCTTTGACCTTGGTGCATGGCCAGGTTCCTCTTTTTCAGAGGAGGTGTGGGGCCTTCCCTAGTGGCTTGGTGGTAAAAATCCACATCTGCCATGTGGGAGATATAGGTTCGATCCCTGGGTCGGGACGATCCCCTGGAGAAGGAAATGGCAACCCGCTCCAGTATTCTTGCCTGAGGAACCCCATGGACAGAGGAGCCTGGCGGGCTGCAGTCCATGGGGTTGCAAATGAGTCAGACACAACTTAGCGACTCAGTGGCAGCAGGGACCCAGGAATGGAGAAGATCCTTCAGCCAGCTTGTACATCATCTCACTTAACTTCCCAACAATCATGCATGGTGAGCATCATTCTTACTTTATGGATTAGGAAACAGTGGCTCATGGAGGTACAGGTCCCCCTGTGTAATAGCCAGGATAGGCTTGGTTATGCTGCTGTAACAAACAGCTGTAAAATCTCATACTGTAACACAACACTTCGCATTCCCACTAGATGTATCCTGGAGGCTGGCAGGGGATCTGCTCCATGCAGGCCACTTAGGGATTCAGGCTGATAAAGGCTCTATTCTCCAGAGCAGCCCGTGAATGTGTGCTTAGTCACTAAGTTGTGTCCAGCTCTTTTGGGACCCCATGGACTGTAGCTCTCCAGGCTCCTCTGTCCAGGGGATTACCCAGGCAAGAATACTGGAATGGGTTGCCATTCCCTTCTGCAGGGGATCTTCCCAACCCAGGGATTAAGCTTGTGTCTCCTGCTTGGCAGGCAGATTCTTTACCACTGAGCCCCTGGGGAAGCCTCCCCTGCAGAAGTGTCCTTCTCGAACTCTCTGGCAAGGGAAGACACAGCCAGAGGGACCACACGCCGGCTCGTTGATGCTTTGGTGCGAAACTGTCTAACTAGAAAGGAGCTGAGGAGTCCAGGAGAGCAGCTGGGATGTTGGATGAGCCACCCCAATGAGGAAGTGGGAGCAAGATGAGCCCAGGAGAGTCTAATGTCAGCCAGTGCTCTCACCCCCACATCCTGAAGCCCTGGATGACTGTGCAAGCTTGTTGTGAGCTGCATGGCCACGTGCAAATTCAAGGGGGTGTCAACACTGTGACCCGCAGACATTCTCATCCACCCCCTCCTTAGCCTATCTCCAGGCAGACATTTCTGCAAACCTAGGGCCCTTGCAGGCCAGGGGACAGTTGGATGGCACCTCCCCTTGCCCTTCCGGTTCTGCCCTCCCACCCTCCAGCTGCCCTCGGGCTCCTGAAGCTTAAGTCACCTTTTCACTCTGGTGAAATCTGGAGCCCCACCTCCAGCCCCACTCCCCCGCCAGGCCCAGGCACCTGCCCACTCCTCCTCACTGGCAGCAGCCTCGCTAACAGCCTTGCTAATCTGTTAATTATCTACTGCTAGTGGAGGTGCCTGTTAATTGAAAACTCAGCCCCCTCCTTTAATTGCTTGCCTGCCTCCTGGTTGTCTCCGTTTTGTCTGGGTTTCTTCTGGGTCCTTTCCATGCCCCCCCCCCCCCCCCGGGGCCCTTGGTTCTCGGTCTTCGGGCTCCTGATTTCTTCCTGGTCAACAATGGCCTCCTGCAGAGCTCAGTCAGTAAGGCTTCTCAGGTCCCAGATGCAGGAGGTACACCCTCAGCTGGCAGAAGACATCACACCCCTGCCTGGTCTCTTGTGGGAGGCCAGAGCAGTTAAAGCAATTTGCCTGGAGAGGTAATGGGAGGACTCAAAGGGGGAGCAGATTTCAACTTAAACAAAAGGCCAGACTCCTCTGGTACAGAGCTGCCTGGAGGAGCTCCTGCCTGGAGAGCTGTTAGGAGTCCTGAAAGGGGCTGAATCAGGAACCTGGAAGGCTCTGAAGTGACTGGGGGGCGTGGGGAGAGGAGTCTCCCCACGTCAGTTCAGCCCCCCAAGCAGTTCAGTGGCTCAGTCATGTCTGACTCTTTGCGACCCCACGGACTGCAGCACGCCAGGCTTCCCTTCCATCACCAACTCCCGGAACTTACTCAAACTCATGTCCATCAAGTTGGTGATGCGATCCAACCATCTCATGTTCTGTCATCTGTTTCTCCTCCTGCCCTCAATCTATCCCAGCATCAGGGTCTTTTCCAATGAGTCAGTTCTTTGCATCAGATGTCCAAAGTATTGGAGTTTCAGTTTCAGCATCAGTCCTTCCTGAATGAATATTCAGGACTGGTTTCCTTTAAGATTGACTGGTTGGATCTCTTTGCAGTCCAAGGTACTCTCAAGTCTTCTCCAACACCACAGTTCAAATGCATCAATTCTTCAGCTCCCAGCTTTCTTTTTGGCCTAACTCTCACATACACACATGACTACTGGAAAAACCATAGCAAGTAATGTCTTTGGCTTTTTAATATGCTGTCTAGGTTGGTCATAGCTTTTCTTCCAAGGAGCAAGTGTCTTTTAATTTCATGGCTACAGTCACCACCTGCAGTGATTTTGGAGCCCCCAAAATTAAGATCTCTCACTGTTTCCATTTTTTCCCCATCTATTTGCCATGAAGTCATGGGACCAGATGCCATGATCTTCGTATTGTTCCAATGTTAGTATATGTGCTGCTGAAGTGAGTACCCACACCCCGTACCCCCAGGATTTTCTGACGTGATTTCTTTGAGGCCCCTGACCTCATTCACCACCTCTCTTCCTGCATAACACCAGATGGGACAGGTATAGATATTAGGTTGGTACAAAAGTAATTGCGGTTTCGCCTTGTTGAACTTTGCCATTTGATATTGGAATACATTCTTAAACAAATGTGGTTATATTATACATCATTCTAATGCACATTTCCTACTGTATTTTTTTTTTTTTTGCTAATGACATTACTTGCTGTCTATTTTATGTTGATTTTAGACTAAGGAAATGGTGTTAGACAAAAAGCAGATTTGAGTGATTTTCTTATTTGAGTTCAAAATGGGTCGTAAAGCAGCAGAGACAACTTGCAACATCAACAATGTACTTGGCCCATGAACTGCTAACAAACATAGAGTACAGTGGTGGTTCAAGAAGTCTTGCAAAGGAGAGACTTACAGATGAAGAGGGCAGTGGCCAGCCACGGGAAGTTGATCACGACCAACTGTGAGCAATCATCAAAGGTGATCCTCTTACAACAACACAAGAAGCTGCTGAAGAACTCAGCGTCAACCATTCTACGGTCGTTCAGCATTTGAAATAAATTGGAATGGTGAGAAAGCTCAATAAGTGGGTATCTCATGAGATGACCATATATTGAAAAAAATCATCATTTTAGTGTTGTCTTCTCTTATTCTACTCAACAATAGCAAACAATTTCTTGATTGGATTGTGATGTGTGATGAAAAGTGGATTTTATACGACAACCAGCGACAACCATCTCAGTGGTTGGACCGAGAAGAAGCTCCAGAGCACTTCCCAAAACCAAACTTGCACCAAAAAAGGTCATGGTCACTGTTTGGTGGTCTGTTGCCGGTCTGATCCACTACAGCTTTCTGCATCCTGGCAAAACCATTGCATCTGAGAAGTATGCTCAGCAAATCAATGAGATGCACTGAAAAACTGCAGTGCCTGCATCCGACACCGGTCAACAGAATGGGCCCAATCCTCCTGCACGACAACACCCGACCGCTGACAGTAGGACAGCCTTCTTCCCAATCCAACCTTTCCCCTCCTCCAGGAGGAGAGACACATTCCTGAAGGTGGAGGAAAGTGGGGGGTGCAGGGAGTGGGCACAGTCTCTGGTAAGTCTTGCCTGAGGATTCAAAACATAAGGGTAGCTGCTGTTCACTTCGACGGTCCCTCCCTGCTTCATCTTCAGAAACATCGTCTTCATGTGGTCATTTAAGGAGGAGGCGCCAAGCAAGCAGGAACTCGACCCAGAAGTCTGGGCACGAGCCCTGGCTCTCCCACTAACTGGCTCTGTGATCTGGGCAAGTCGGCCAACCCCTTCGAGCCTAGTTTCCTCACCTGTAAACTGGGTTCATTACAATGTCTGCCCACCTGATGGTCCCTCTGGATTTGTTTTCTCTTTTGGCTGTATCGGGTCTTCCTTGCTGTGTGCAGGCTTTCTCTAGTTACTGCGAGTGGGGGCTACTCTTTATTGCGGTACATAGGCTCTCAGCCCAAGGGCGTAAGAGTTAATAGTTGTGAGACGTGGGCTCAGTGGTTGTGGTTCATGGGCTCAGTGGTTGTGGTTCATGGGCCCAGTGGCTGTGGGACGTGGGCTCAGTGGCTGTGGGGTGCGGGCCCAGTGGCTGTGGGACGCGGGCTCAGTGGCTGTGGGACGCGGGCTCAGTGGCTGTGGGATGCGGGCTCAGTAGTCGTGGCGCATGGGCTTAGTTGCTCTGTGGCATGTGAACTCTTCCCCAGCCCGGGAAACCCATATCCTCTGCATTGGCAGGCCGCTTCCCAAGCACTGGATCACCAGGGCAGTCTGGGCTCTCTGGAATCTTGTGAGGACCAGCTGTTCTGGCTGTCTTGGCTCCTCATAAGGGGTGACACCCAGGTAAACATAGAAGTTATCTTGGTTGCTGAGGGCTTCCTGGGTTCCTGCCCCCCAAACCCACCCTATCTCATGCCTCCCCACCCAGACGAGAAGCAGTCATTCTGCAGCTCCAGAGAAGAGCTCATCTCTGAGATTTTAGACAGAATAATTTCTTCTCCCTCTCACACCTGCCTGTCCGGGAAAATCACACAACCCACTCAGCAACCCCTGTGGGTACCCACACGCTCCCGCAGCCATTGTTCCCCTCCTCTGCCAGCAAAAAACCTCCCCACCTCTGCGAAGCAGGGTGAGGCATGGGAAAAGGAGGGGGAAGCTGAAGAAAGAAAGGGGGGCTCACAGTCCTAGCCCCCGAGGGGCCCCCCGTGCCAGGCTGCCATCAGGAGGCAGGGACCAGCTTCCTCTCGGATTCCCGCCCCATCTGCAGGTTCCATCTGCGAGGCTCACCCGGCTGAGACCTTGGGCCAAGCCACCGCAGGAGCCACACGAGGCAGGAGTGAGTGAGCGTCAGCACCCTGATGTCACATCTGCAGCCGAGAGGGCCTGGGCCCCACGGCCGGCTAGTGGCAGAGGCGGCATGAGAGCTGCCGAGTCCTGTGCTGTTTCTGCACTGTTTCCCAGAACCTGCCCTGGGGGCCTGGAAGCCAGAAGGGCCAGGGAAGGAGGTACAGAGAGAGCCTGCACCCCGCTCTGGAGAGGAGAGTCCGGGGACACAGCACCCCAACTCCTCATTCCCAGCCCTGGCCACACAAGGTCTCTGCTGCCCATCGCTGCCTGGGCTGGGGCTCCGCCAGCTCTCGGAAACAGCAGGCCCCTCCCTCACCACACTACTGTTCCCAACGCACCATGCCATCAGTGCAGTAAAACCTCAGAAGTGAAGGTCACTCAGTCGTGTCCGACTCTCTGCAACCCCACGGACTGTAGCCCACCAGGCTCCTCTGTCCATGGGATTCTCCAGGCAAGAGTACTGGAGTGGATAGCCATTCCCTTCTCCAGGGGATCTTCCCCACCCAGGGATCAATCCCAGGTCTCCTGCATTACGGGCAGAATCTTTACCATCTGAGCCACGTTATCCCTGAGGTCCCCGTTAAGTCTCCCCAGGACAGGGAAGGCGTGCCTGGGAAGGGGTGCCCCCTGGCCACCCTGCCCTCCTGTAGGAGGTGAGTTCTGGGGCCAGGGCTCAGAGAGACTGATGTGGACTCCCCCCTCCACCATCCCCGCCCCTGGGGCTGGGTGCTAATGATGAATTAAGTGGGCTTAGGGAGCTGCAGAAGTGGAGGTGGAGTCTGGGGACCGGGTGGAAGGCAAACAGCATGCTGGGGGAGACTGGATGTCAGACCCATTTTTTATGAAAACAGTGGTACAAACTTTGGCTCAAAATCAGTTTCCACATCTCCAGTTTCCCTCAGGCACAGCCTTCTACTGAGGGTCTGGCAGAGTGAAGTCAGGAATAGCTGTGGCGCCAGAGTCCCCCTCCCTTCTTCCAGTGGCGCCCCTGGTGGAGACTGCTCCCCGCTCTGAGACGGAGGGGGTGGGGTGGGGGGTGGGGGGCTGCAAGACAGGAGAGAGCTGACCAGCACAAAGAAGAGGGTCTGGGGGAGGCAGGGCCTTCCTGTGCCCCAAGCAGGGCTCCTGGCCCCAGAAATGGGGGACAGGCTTCATCCCCACCATCCCCACAGTTACAGCCTCCTGACCCCTCTGTCCACCCCCATGAGCTCCCGCACCACTGCACCTGGCCCCCCACCCATCAGGAGATGGAGAATGAGTCCCTCTGCACGTCAGGGTCACATCTGGCACCAAAGCGAAGGGACTTTCATGGGAGTCACTCAGAGACAAACCTTGGGGACAGCATAGCTGGCCTGGGGGCTGAGAATTAGCTACTCCCACCATATCCAGAGCCATAAATACCCCATGATCTTTGACCCACAGTAATCCCACTGTTTGGAATCCTCCCAAAGACATAATTGCAAAGGGAGAAATAGCTATATGTGCACAGCTGTTTATAGCAACATTATTTATAATAGTACGAAAGTGGACTCAGCCAAAATGCTCTGCAAGTTGTGGAAGGGAGGGGGATAACATGTCAATAAGGCAGAATATTTATTATGCAGCCAAGAAAAATGGCAAACTTGGAAAATTTCATTGTGAAATAAAGTTAAGGGGGAAAAGAACACAAAGTTTTGCATATTTATTCTGTCGACAAATGATGACTACCCTGTCTAGGCAACTAGTCAAGGCACTAGAGAGACCACTGTGAATGGATAGAGCCGCTCGCCTCCAGGAGGGGACATTCCAGCACTGAGCCGTGTGGTCAACAAGGAATCAAGGCATCATGAGGTACCCCCCCGAGACGGGAGATGGACAGACAGACAAGCGTCTTGGGCCTTCCCTGGTGGTCCACTGGTACGACTTTGCACTCCCAATGCAGGGGGCCTGGGGTGGATCCCTGGTTGGGAGACTAGATCCCACATGCTGCAACTAAGAGTTCTCATGCCGCCACTAAAGATCCCTTGTGCCACAGCTAAGACCTGGAGCTCCCCTGGCAGTGCAGTGAATAAGAATCCGCCTGCCAGTGCAGGGTACACGGGTTCAGTCACTGGTTCGGGGAGATTCCACATACCACAGAACACCTAGCCCATGTGCCACCGCTACGGAGCCCATACGCTATGGCCTGCGATCTGTAACTACTGAACCCCGTGCTGCAACTGCTGAAGCCCGTGCACCTGGAGCCTGTGCTCTGCAACAAGAGAACCCACCGCAATGAGAAACCCGTACACCACAGCGGAGAGTAGCCCCCGCTCACCACAACTAGAGACCACCCTCATGCATCAACAAAGACCCAGCACCACCCAAAGTTTTCTAATTAATTACCTTAATAAAAAATAAAATTTTAAAAAGTGTCTTCACCCCAGCCCTCTGCTGCCCACTGAGGGGTCTGGTCTGTCTGGCTGGAGGGTCACCAGGGAGTGGCCCAGCAGAGGCCATGGGCCCCTAAGGGAAAGCCATTCATCAGGCAGAAGCTGAGCCCAGGAGCAAAGAAGCCAGGCCCGCCGTGAAGGTACCAGGCCACCTCAGTGGGCACAGCCAGACAGAGGGTCTTCTCCCGGGGGAGGGGGTCTGTCAGGCTCCTGTGGGGAAGCCTATGAACCCTTAAGAGTCTCTAGAGCGTGGGCTGGGTCTTCTACTGACCTGGCAAGTGGGGCCTGAGGACTGCGGGTCGGTTTTGCTCCCAGGGTGAAATGTGGCCTCTGGAGGCCTGGGGGAGGTAATGGGGTTGGAGGAAGAGGTGGAAGTGTCATCTGAAGGGGGGCTGGCCCCTGTCCTGCCTGTCCAAGAAGTCCAGTCTGTGCAGAAGGACACAGAACCTTCTCACACTTGCCCTGTGTGTAGATAAGAGGGTTCATGGAGTGCTGAGCTGAGAGGGCTGGGAAACCCAGGTCTTCAGGAGCAGGAAGCCCTTTCACTCTCCCAGAGCCTGGAGGGAGCTCCCTGGGGGGCGGTGGGGAGCCGAGGCACAGAACTGCAAGGGGTCCTCTGAGGCCCCGGGTGGACCAGGGCTGGGGAATGGGCAGGCCCCCTCCACCACAGCTACCCCACCCCAGGCAGGAGCTGAGACTCCCAACTCCGGGCCCGTGGGAAGCACCAGGCAAACAGAAGCCTCGGTGAGCTAAGCATGCTATTAACAGCAATGGAGACGTGCCGATTATCCCCCTCACACCCGCCCTCGGGGAAGGGCTGCTGTTCCTCTGCCTCCCAGGGGCCCTGAAGGCGAAACTAGCCCCTGAGCCTGTCCCCCTGTAGCTGGGCCTTTGCTTCTCAAACTCTAAGTGTGGGGTAAGGGGCAGGGATGAATGAGCCACCACCTACAGGGTCGTCGGGAGCACCCTGGTGACATATTTTAAATGAAAGCATCTTGCAGATGATAAAGGGCTAATGGGCTCACCGGTGTTACCATTTTTCCATCAAAAATCTCATCTTCAGCAGCCCTCACTATGTTTGCTTCACCCGGAAGGTAATGGAGGCTAGGGAAGGTCAAGTGATTTGACCAAAGTCACAGCTGCAAACAGAAGTGGGTCTTGGTTTCTGATGTAGAACCAGGAGGAAGCTTTGCTGTGCATCTGAAGCTAACACAGCGTTGTAAATCAACCACACTCCAATAAAAATTATTTTTTAAAAAAAGGGGACCCAAGATTCAGAAAGGTGGCCCCAGAGCAAGATGATCAGCTCTGTGCTCCCGCCAGGCTCACTCCCCACGGGGCCTTGTCCTGAGTGGGGAGCAGGTGGAGTAAAGGCAAAGTCAAGATTTAAAGCGACCCAGCCCGGGTCCCTTCATCTCGAGGGGACTCTCTTGGGGCCCCAGTGCAGAGCCTGGAGTAACACTCCTCCAGTGGTGCGAGCGTGGGCTCTACCAGCAGAAGGGAGGGGGGGCCTGCAGCAGAGCGCTGAGAAGCCTGCCCAGACACCTTGGGGGTCATGCCGTCTGGAACCTGTCGCTCCGACTGAGGCCCTTAGGCACCCAGCCTGTTGCCCAGACCCTGCCCCTGCCCTCACCTCTCCAACTCTGTCAGCCTCCACACCTGCCGAGAGACAGCCCTGGGGAGGCCCAGGAGATGGACGGGTAAGTGAGGGGCTGAGCGAGAGCCCTGCCCACCTGCCCACCCCCGCCTCCAGTCAGCCTTGGCCTTCTGAAAGCGCTCATGCAGGGAGCATGGGCCAGGGAGGCGGGATGATGCTCCATCACACGGAGTGGGAGGGATGCTGAGGGTGGAGAGGTGACTCACGGGACAGTGGGGGACGGGAAGCCTCTCAGGGAGGCACGTGGAAGAGGGGCAGGAAAGTGGCGCATTGCTCACTCTCCAGGGAAAAGGATGCCCGAGGTCACCAGGCTGGGTGGGGCAGAGTGAGAACACCAAGCGAGGCTTCCTAGCTCCTGTCCAGGACCCTTTCCAGAACCAGGTGGGGGGAAATGGGCACGTTTCAGACCTGACGTGACAGCTGTCCAGGCTGACATGACAGTGCGGGAGGCAGGAGCTGAGGGAGCCGGGGGAGCTGAGCACGGCCATTTGCCCGCCCCCGAGGAGCAGCGGGGGTAAGGAGGGGCATGGGCACTGGTCCTGGGAAGGGGCCCTGGACCTCCTCCTGTAAACGCACCATCCTCCACGCACACTGCCTGTGCTGGGTTAAACCTCACTCTGGGAAGAGCTGTGGACCCTCAGACTGGTGGGCTCAGGGACCACCAGGGCCCCCTTGGGGAACGAACGAGGGAGGCTTGGAGGGCTTGGGGGGCTTGGAGGGCTTGGGAGATTGGAATGGTGCTTCGTCTATATAGCCGGGCAGAGATCAGTGTCAGGAGCACCATCCGAGACTTCCCTGGTGGTCCAGTGGTTAAGACTCCACACTCCCAACACAGGGGGCCCAGGTTCAATCCCTGGTCAGGGAACTAGATCCCACATGCCACAACTAAGACCTGATGCCAAATAAATTTGTTCAAAATTTGTTTACAAAGAGAGAGAGAGCATCCTCCATTTCTGGGGAGCTCCACTGGGCTCCCGAGTCCAGCCCTGCTCCTCTGAAGTTGATTGCAGGACTGGGTAGGTGCTGTGACCTCTGAGTCCCACCCGAGCCCCTTGAGAGCTGGCATGCTGAGCGCTGAGCTGCCCTGGCCAGAGCACACAGTTTCTCTGGGCCTGGCCCCTGCTAGAGCCCAGCCAGTAAGACCTCTGCAGGCCTTCTTCCAGCTGCAAAGATCTACGTTCCTGGGACCTGAGCCTCCCAAGCAGAGAGGCAGTGGAGGAGGTGGAGGAAGCACAGGGAAGGGAGAGAGCAGAAGCCACAGCCAATAATTTATTTTTTATTTACCAAGTTTTTAAGAATTTTTTTAAATTGCTCAAGAATATCTCTTTGCAAAAAAAAAAAAATTAAAAGTTCTAAACAATGCTAATGTGTCTCTCAACTACCTCCCTTTCCTCAAAACGTGTTTCTGACTCCAGAGATAATGACTAAAGCTAGTTTTTTTTTTTTTCTTTTTTAACAAAAGTCATACACCATAGAAAATATATGTGCATTCATGGTAACAATTGAAGCAAATACCAAATGTCTGAAATGAAATGTCTCTCTTGCCTGAATAAGCATTATTATTAACAATTTGGGGGGTATGACTCTGACTCTTTTAAAAGTCACATGCAGGGCAGAAGTTTGCTGTTTCCTCATAAAATATACATTCATTTTTTTCCTACACAAATGAGGTTACATTTGGCATACAGTCCTGCTGCTGGGTGTTCTCACTAACGCTCTCGCTCTCGGAGGTTTATCCTCACATATCCTGTGTTGGCACTGCACTTCACTTAACCCTCTCCCTGGTCTGGGCCGCTGGGGAGTCTCCAGCTTCCCTGGCAGCCTGGGAGGAGCTCAGGGACCATGGTTCCAGGTGGCTGTGCCAGGCACCACCCGCCCGTGGGGCTCCATGATGAGCATCGGAGGGACCCAGGCAGCCAGCCAGGACAGAGAGCTGCCTTTGTGGGGACCCAGGGCGGCCCTGAGTGGGAGCGAGGCTGGGACACGTCCTGCCACCTCCTGGCTGCTGGTGACCTCCAACCAGCCACCAGTCTCAAGCTCCCCCGAGGGACCTGGGGATGAGTATAGTGAGTGGAGCCGACCTGTCCCTTCGGCCTCCCTAAGGGTGGGCAGGGGGTCATAGCGGCTGTATCTTTCCTGGCAGATGGCACCTCCTGCCAGAACCTCGGCTAGGGCTCCACTGCCCTGGGCCCCCTTCTCTTTACTCCTCTGCTGGTCCTAATAGCTGAACCCCGCAGCAGTGTCACGCACAGACTGGCCGTGTGTGTGCCCTGGGTGGCCTCTGAGGGCCAGGGCGGCAGGCTTGAGGGCCACCCTCAGGCCACCCCTAGCCACCGCAGATACCTCGAGCCAGCTTCTAATTTCTCCCGTTTCTCTCTCTACCACTGCTGCTACTGGTTCAACAAATAAAGTAAACACCGTCTCCACCGAGAAAATAAAAAATAAAAAGGAACAATAAAAAATTTAATACTCCTGGGATGTAGGTCTTCTCAAACAGGAGGCAGCTGTAGCTAGACCCGACTCAGGCAGAGGCTGGGAAGGGCTGTTTTATTCTTATTAGCATTTTTCAATTTTTCCCCAGGAGGTGCATCTAGTTAAGACACATTCCTAGAATGTGAGCTCCATGTGCTTGGCTGGTAATTACAGTTGCGTTTGTTAGTGTTTCCTCTGCCTATTTACCTAGTTTGTCTGTAATGATGGCTGAAGGCTTCTGAGTGACAGGATGGTACAATGGAGGTCGGAAAGCAATATGTCTGCAAGGTCAGGGGGATGCTGCCCTCATACTAGGGGCCCACGGGGTCAACCAGTCAGGGAGGTCAAATCCAGCCTGGAACCAGCCGTCTGCCACAAGAACCTGGATGAACACACTGGCCAGACTATCCGTTAAATGGGATGGAATGAAGACATTCTCAGGCATACCTGCCTCTTCTGTGCCTTTTCTTGGGAAAGTTTTGGAACCAGTCTTCCATCAAACAAGAAACTATTATTGAGAAAGAGCCGCTATGCTGGCAGTGCCCAGATGTGTCATTTCCAGTTGCCTGAAAGTGGCGACTCTTCCTCTGTCTTTGCTCCACAAGCAATGCCAAGGCCAGGGTGGGGAGCGCCTTGGGAGAAGCTGGGTTAGTGAACAGCATACAAACCCAGACAGCCCAGCCCGGGTGGTTCACAGGGAGAGGAAGAACATAGGAGTGAATTCAGGATTCGTGTTCCCAAGACCCTTTGGCTGTGCTCCATGATGGCACCTGGCAAGCATCCCATTATACGATTGGTCACTGCACATCCAAATATGGCAGCCTGCAGAGGCCAGCCTCACACCCATAGAGTCCACCCCCCGTGTGGCCCGGCTTCACGCCCCACCACAGGGCTGCTGTGAGATAAAAGTGTAGCCTGATATTGCCCCTCCCCCTTGACCCCAGGAGCTCAGTGACACTGCTTGGAGCCCCTCCCTGCCCCCCCTCCTTGAGCTGGAGTGAGGAGTCCAGGGTCCTTCTCCAAGGACAGTTTGGGACTGCACCCAGCTGGTCAACCTTGCGCCCCCGGCTCAGGGGCCATCTGAGCCTCACTCACATGGCTGAGGACCAGGGAACCTCAGGGAAGGCTTCCAATCTGTTGGGTGCAGACTCTCCCTCCTTTTCCTCTCTCTGACCCTTCGCTCCTCCCTGCCTCCTTGGGGGTTCAGAGTGGCCTCCCTACCCCCGGCCCCAACACATACATCTCTCCCCTCTACGTGTGACCTGTATTATACCCCTGGGGGTGTTTGAACTTCTAACCCTGTTCAACTCTATGCAGAGGAGTCCACTTCCAGTCATGGAGCCAAGATGGGACAAACCCTGTCCTTTCAATGCCCCAGATCAATGAGGAAAGACATGATGGGGAAAGAAAGAACTGGCGGATGGCACACTGGCTTTCCCAGAGCTGAAGACCAGAGCTCCAGCTCACCCCGGTGTGGACTTGCGTGGACTTTTGGTGACATGAGGACTCAATACATCTCCTGGCCTGAGCCAGAAGGGACAGGACAAAGACGTTAAGCAGCTGTCTGGATCCCTCAGCCTGGCCTAGGTCCCGGCTTTCTCCCCCTGCACAGTAAGCTGCAGATGGATCCAGCCACGCCGTGCGGTGCTAGCCCTGGGGTATTACTGTGGCTCTTCACACCTTCACTGACGCTGCAG